>NC_068318.1:31985453-31995453 GCF_025860055.1 Xyrauchen texanus
ACCAACCGTGGAATGTTGGAATGTTGAAGCGGGTGATGTCACGACTCATCTGTGCCCAGTGTGCTCATCCCCCGCTTTAGTTGTGAAGAATCGGGCATGTTGTGGGCACGGCACCCCTATAAGTCAATGGAGGCCTGTCAGTGGATCGTATATCTGCATCTTGTTTTCACGTTGTTTTGGAAACAGCAGGCCCTAGCGCTTTTCTGGGGGGTGAGCTGAGCATAGCGTAATCAACGGTGCCCGCTGGTGAAATTGAGTGTCTCTGTGGGTCACCTGGGGGGTTTAATTGGCACACCTTTTTTTGTATCTGGACGAGGCTAGACGGCAAATTTAATTTGATGCCATTGAAAATGAGGCTGTTCAATCTGTTGTATTTTTAGGGGACCGATTTTTCGTGGATGAATGAATTTATGTGCAAATAATTCCTAAAACATTCCTTCATATATTGTGGCAATATTCTGCTTAAGTTTCATGGATGAGGCCCAATCTGCCTCAACGATTTCCATCTCAATATTGTAACATATTATGTAAGAATGGCGACAATGAACGTTAGAATGTTGCGATATAGTACGTACAAATGGGGGAATTTACCAAAGAATGGTTTTACGAATGATTTCGACAAATTTGTTCTGCTCATGTTTTTTGGATAAGCTCCCAGATGTAACTATAATTTCCATTAGAATATTGCAACAATTTTTGTAAGAATGTTGCGACATAGTACGTAAAAATGGCGGCAATTTACCTACGAATGGTTTTACGAATGATTTTCACAGAAATTCGTTTTGCTCCTGTTTCTTGAATGTCCAATTTTACGTGACAATTTCCATCAGAAAATTGCAACATATTTAAGAATGGCGACAATTTTTGAAAGAAAATTGCTACGTATTACCTAAAAATTGCGGGAATTTACCATGAATGATTTTATGAATTATTTACACAAATTTGTTCTGCTCATGTTTATTGGAGAAGCTCCAAGATGTAACAATAATTTCCATTAGAATATTGCAACTTATTATGTAAGAATGGCGACAATTTCTGTAAGAATATTGCTACGTATTTACTCTAAAAATGACAGGAATTTACCAACAAATGGTTTTACGAATAATTTACATATAAATTCATTCTGTTCATGTTTTTTTTAATGTCAATCTTCTGTGACAAATTCCATCAGAATATCACAACTTATTTTATAATAATGGCAACAATGAACGTAAGAATGTTGCAATAAAAATGGCGGGAAATGACCTACAAAAGGTTTTACGAATAATTTACATAGAAATTCATTCTGCTCGTGTTTTTTGGATATCCGATCTGTTGTGACTTTTTCAATCAGAATATTGCAACATATCATATAAGAATGGCGACAATTTTCGTAAGAATATTACTGTGTATTTACCCTAAAAATGGCGGCAATTTAACTATGAATGGTTTTACGAATACTTTCAGATAATTTCGTTCTGCTCGTGTTTGTGACAATTTCAATTTGAATATTCCAACATATGTTAAGAATAGCAGCAATTTACGAAAGAATGTCATTGCATGTTGCATAGTATGCAAAATGGCGGCAATTTACCTACGAATGGTTTTATGAATTATTTTCATAAAAAATTATTTTGCTCCTGTTTCTTGAATATCCAATTTTTCCATGACAATTTCCATCAGAAAATTGCAACATATTTAAGAATGGCGACAATGTTTGTAAGAAAATTGCTACGTATTACCTAAAAATTGCGGGAATTTACCAACAAATGGTTTTACGAACAATTTACATATAAAATTCGTCCTAAAGTTTTATAGATAAGGTCCAATATATGAATGAATCAACCAATAAATGAATGCAACAATTAAGAATTAACGTAAAAAACAGTTTTACGTTGATTGCACACATATCCATCTCTCGTATCCTAATTTTAATTTGTGTCCAAAAAGTTCTAATGGACGTCTTTGTCCCTTGCATGCAGAACTATAATGTTCTCAGAGGTCATAAAAATCTGTGATTGGCTTGTTCTGGTCCAATCAGTGACATACAGTCACAGTGACCTGCTCAGGTTCTTCCCAAAACCTTCTGTCCCGAACGCAGCCTCTTCAGTCCCATGGAAACGTCCTGCGAGTACCCAGATTTACAGCTCTCCTGGCTTTACAACTAGCTTTTGTTTACTGTAGAATCCCGGGCTGGAGTTCAGGAATGCGTAACAGCAGATCTGGATGGATTTCGACTCTTGCAGCCGTTCCTGCAGAACTGAAATGGAGTTCCACTTATGACCGATGGGAAAAAATGATCTTCTAAAAGCTCTTTATAGTCCTTCAGTCAGGCCCGCTATTATGGAGAGCATGGATAGATGTTTTACTTACTGTAAAAAAAAAAAATATATATATATATATATATATATATATATATATATTTTACGTTTTTTTTTTTTTGCTTTTTTTTTTTAACACACTATAAATGCAAATGATAAAATGCAACTAACCATATTATCGTGCAAAATTAAAAGGCTCATCAATTTTTCAAAGGGTGGAGAAAAGAACACATCTAGCTGTTGATTTCAAAGGTTGTGCATGCAATATACATTTCTACCATATTTCGGCGAATTATTAATCTCTCATTTGGCCCAGTATTTGTCCCATGAGTTGGCTTGTAAATGACACAAAAATGGCTGATTTTGCATCATGTGTTCCTAATATACAGCTCATTGTAATACTAATGAAGTCCCATGTCCGTGTTTACAGTGTTCATGTCCAATGCAGAATTGAAATCCTGAACTGAACCCTCTTCCATTGATCATTTATTCAATAATGCATGCTAAACAAAGTGATAGAAATTCATTTATTTTGTAAAAAGTTATAAAATGAATATTGTACAAAAATAAAGTCTGTAGAGAGCTTTGGTACAGTAACACAAGACGAAACGTCTCACAGGACCGACACACACTGCGGGACAGGAAACCATTGTCAGCATTTGAGCTCGTATCTTGAATGTGTTCAATCAGGGACAGTCACGAGGACACGAACCATCAGGACACGGAGGTTTAGATCGATTTGGGTTTCCTCTACAATGCAAAGCCATGTTCGGGTGGTTTAACAGATGAAATATGACCTGATAAATGGAGGCCTCGATACTTCTGTACTGGGTGGATTTGTTCGGTACACTCGTTCATTGCTCTGAAATCACTGGTGAATATGTCGTCTTGGATTGTTGTTTCTCTTTAAGTAGTTTACTTCAATTCGGTTAGGCCAGACGAAGCTGATTATACCTAATTGGCCTTAAACAACGGGGAGTCTTGCTGATCACAGTAGTTTTATCTGTTCAGCTTTCATAGCGCCGAGCTGCCAGACATCGACCAACAGGTGAACATGTTTAAAGAGATCACGTGTATCATACTCGACTGATTAATTAGGACGGATGCCCTCCATATGTGCTTCTCCGCTCAGCGCAGTCTGTCTCTGTATGTCCCTGTATGTCTCTGTATGTCCCTGTATGTCTCTGTATGTCCCTGTATTTCTCTGTATGTCCATGTATGTCTCTGTATGTCTCTGTATGTCTCATGTATGTCTCTGTATGTCTCTGTATGTCCCTGTATGTCTCTGTATGTCTCTGTGTGTCCCTGTATGTCTCTGTATGTCCCTGTGTGTCTCTGTATGTCTCTGTATGTCCCTGTATGTCTCTGTATGTCCCTGTATGTCCCTGTATGTCCATGTATGTCTCTGTATGTCCCTGTATGTCTCTGTATGTCCCTGTATGTCTCTGTATGTCTCTGTATGTCCCTGTATGTCTCTGTATGTCCATGTATGTCTCTGTGTGTCCCTGTATGTCCATGTATGTCTCTGTGTGTCCCTGTATGTCTCTGTATGTCCCTGTATGTCCCTGTGTGTCTCTGTATGTCCCTGTGTGTCCCTGTATGTCTCTGTATGTCCCTGTGTGTCTCTGTATGTCCCTGTATGTCCATGTATGTCTCTGTATGTCCCTGTATGTCCCTGTGTGTCTCTGTATGTCCCTGTATGTCTCTGTATGTCCCTATGTGTCTCTGTATGTCTCTGTATGTCCCTGTGTGTCTCTGTATGTCTCTGTATGTCCCTGTATGTCTCTGTATGCCTCTGTATGTCCCTGTATGTCCCTGTATGTCTCTGTATGTCCCTGTATGTCTCTGTATGTCCCTGTATGCCTCTGGCACGGATTTTGTTGGAAACCAGCCATTTGAGGTCCAGTAACAAACCACCAAATCTCGTCTGTGTAAACAGTTGGTCTCGCAGTCCTTCGTGGGGTTTCGTTTTGTTCGATTTGTTTTACTGAGTGACGGAAAGAGACGATTTTCACTTTTGCAAAACAACATCAGCTTTTTATTTTCCAAAATATTAGTTGGTCCGCTCAAAATTGCCTGCTTATTCTCTAATGTTTCATTTTTTTGTATTTTTGAGAGAAACAACAGAGGTGTCTAGTGATGCTGGGGACGACGACGACGCATATTTCCACCTCTACGTGAGCAACTGCAGGGCCAAATCTGATGGATGGGTTGTTATTATCTGCTTTTCCTTAAAGGAATATTCCGGGTTCAATCCAAGTTAAGCTCAGTCAACAGCGTTTGTGTCGTAGAGTATATTAGGAAAAATTAATGATTTGGCTCGTCCCTCCTTTTCTTTAAAAAAGCAAAAATGGACGTTCCAGTGAGACACTTACAATGGAAGTCAATGGGGCCATTTTTGGAGGGTTTAAATGCAGAAATGTGAAACTAATACATTTAAAAAATCACTAACATCAATTCTTCAGTTGGAACTCGTGTTATTTAACCTGTAAAGTTGTTTAAATCGTCATTTTTATGGTAGTTTTAGGGGTTTTGGGGATTTTGGCATTACGTCGTCATGGCAACAAAGTAGTAAATTGTCTATAACTTCACACAGATGTGGTTATTAAGTGATTTAATGACAGTAAAATCATATAAACACACATATTGTTTATGTCTTGTGTCTATACTTTTGAAACAGTATTTTAATGTGTACAGATTAAACCCCATTGACTTGCATTGGAAGTGTCTCACTGGAACACACATTTGTGCTTATTTTAAAGAAAAGGAGGAACGAGTTGAAATAAAATTTCGTGCTAATCGACATTATGCCACAAATGCTGTCGAATGAGCTTAACGTGTTTTGAACCCGGAATATTCCTTTAAAAGTACATTTTGTTTATCATTTTGTCACCCTCATGTCGCATCAACCGCACATTGTTTTTTTTCTTTTTTATTCTATGAAACAAAAATGCGGATCTACAGGCAGAATGTCTGATCTTTTGTTTTCCATTGAAAATAGATGGTGTCGTGCTCCAAAAATGGCAAAAAAAAAGCACCATATATCACAAAAATAGCCCGTTCTATGTGCGCTACATTATTGAGTCTTCAATATATAGTGAATAATAACTTAAAATTGGGTCTGTACCTCACACAAACTACTTTTAGGATACTTTTTTAGGATACTAACATGATGCTTTTATGTTCTTTTCAGAGCTTGAGCGTGTAAATCCCCATCCACTTTTATCGTACGAAAAAGCGTTGTTTCACGGCAGAAAGAAAGCCATTTTGAACAACACAAGTGTGAGTAAATAATGACGAAATGTTCATTGTTGGGCGAACATGCTCAAATTTGGCACCATCCAAGACAGAGGACACAAACCTTCTTTTAAATAAATAAGAAAAAACAAACAACAAAACACTCGTATACGATGGGTTGCAATAAATAACAATAACTTACTTAAATCTCAATAAATACATTTTCATATATACTATATATTTAGATAGCTTTCTGGGGATTAAAGGTTTGGGGTCTGTTGTTGTGGATGCACCGAGGGTCAGTCCACGGGGTCGCGAGGCGGTCTTGCGTTCATCCACAGTGTAAACGTAATCCACTGCGGGCGAGTCACGTGACCACGTCTGACGGAAATGGAGTCGTCTTTAGCAAGTCCGAGCCGTACGTTTGGGGGAAATCTTGTTGGTTTGGTAACAAAGTGAATACTAAACAGTTTAACGGCACAGCACAGTCTCTGCAAGAGCATTGTTTCCGCAGCAACGCTGTGAGATAATGCCACAACACGATTTCCGTCTTCGCCGCTGCGTTTCTCGGCAAGAGCATTTCGTCCGTCCCATTCGCCGCGTCAAACGCAGGCACACTTTTTTGCGGAATGTTTCTTTAGCGTGTGATACTCCAAACTGTCGTCCAAGAACGAAATATCGTCGTCGAAAGCGATCGGCCGACAGCAAGTCCGGGACGGCGTGTCTTTGTCGAGCTTCTTGTTGTGCGTCAGGTTGTTCAGGATTTTGTCGTAGTTAGTTTCCGCGTCGTAACAAGGACCGCTGCAGTAGCGGAATATCATTTCCTCTTTGGTCCTGTAACCCAACCCCAGATCCGTCACGTTGAGGTGGATCTCTTTAAGCAGACAACCACGCCCTTGACCTTTGACCCTGTCGTCTCGACTTTCCTTTCCCCATCGGCCGCCGGCTCTTGCGCGACCTCTCTTTCTGTCTCCTCGTCCCCGTCCGCCCCTCTCGCCTTTTGTTGCTCCTTTCTGTCGTCCCTTGTCCCGTTTCGCTTGAGAGCCGACATCCAACTCCGGCGACCGCCGCAATCGGCCAAAAGTTGCTTTGATGAAGTCCATTATGTTCTCAAACTGCTCCGGGTAAAGACCGGTTAAATAATCTTTAATAGAGAGAAAATAATGTATCAGCATCAATTGATTAATCACATAGAAACAGATTCTTGTTCAATTTAAAATGTAAAGGTTCTTAAAATTTCTTCAACCCTTAAACTTTGATTTAGTTCGGTGACGTGGCGCTCATTTATTTATTTGTCTGGATTTATTACCGTAATTATTATAAAATACATTAAAGCTGCAATTCACACCTAATATGATGAACACGTTGATGAACATGTGATTTTATTTTGTTGTTTGTTTCATTTTTTTGCTCAAATTCGTTTTGGATCGTTTCACACAAAAAAAGTGGTGAAACAAAGTAAAAGTTAAATTAAAAGCTGAAATTCTTGAGAAAGAAAACAATAGTTGGCACAAGTGCAGTAGTTTGGAATAATCTTTTAATATATATAACTGTTTAGTTTTTAAATATTATGAATACTTTAAAAAAAGTGGCGGAGGACGAATCTCAGTTGCCTCCACGTCTGAGACCGTCAATCCGCGCATTTTATCACGTGACTTGTTGAGCGCGTTACCGTGGAGATGTAGTGCGTGTGGAGGCTTCACGCTATTCTCCGCGGCATCCACACACAACTCACCACACGCCCCACCGAGAGCGAGAACCACATTATAGCGACCACGAGGAGGTTACCCCATGTGACTCTACCCTGCCTAGCAACCGGCCTAATTTGGTTGCTAAGGAGACCTGGCTGGAGTCACTCAGCACACCCTGGATTCAAACTGACAACTCATGGTGTGATAGTCAGCGTCAATACTCGCTGAGATACCCAGACCCTCCCTAGCAACCAGCCCAATTTGGTTGCTAAGGAGACCTGACTGGAGTCACTCAGCACGCCCTGTATTCAAACTCACGACTCGCGGTGTGATAGTCAGCGCCAATACTCGCTGAGATACACAGACCCCCACAGATATTTTTACATTTTAATGAAAAGGCACATTTTATTCAGGTCAAACGGTGTAACCCTGAGATTGAATTTCGTGACTAGTAAAAGTACCAACTTGGATGCAAAGATTATACTTCAATGAACAAGTTTTTTAGGTTTTTAAAAGACTATAATGTCAATGACACTTTTGGACCCCGCTCTCTCTCTCTCTCTCTCTCTCTCTCTCTCTCTCTATATATATATATATATATATATATATATGTGTCAGTGTTTGCTTGTCCTGCTTGACAATTCCCAAAAATCCGACGAGGACAATAGGGATAACGGTTCTCTCTGGTTGCATTGAGTAAGGGGGCGTGTTCTTCATCCCACGACTGCGATGGGAAAATCTTATCGATTGTGGCATTGAGGCTCAGCAGAATACATCTGCTCAACCACAAATCCAAAACATGCACGCTGCCCTCCTCTTAAACAAAGGCAAGGAAGAGCAGCAGTGCTTTAATCTGCATGTAATGCGCCGGGATTTGATTATGGACGAAACTCCTCGACGTTCGCTCTCTTTTGATTCACAAATAGACCGTATTACAGCGCCTGGCACTACAAACCCCAAACATCATGTTCAATAGGAGCACATTTGCTAATCTTGCTACGATGATGGTACTAATCGGGTAATAAAATGGGCTCAAAGAGTTCAGTTTTGGGTGTGAACGCAGGGCTGTAAGCACCATGGACACTTGGGTTTGGGTTTTCCAATTGTCGAAAGTGATCTTCCGTAATCCATAATATGTGGGTTACATATTTGGTTGTGAACGTGATGAACGGTTGTAATCTCAGGATGTAATCTCCTGTGCATTACTTTCATTTGTGCAACCATAAGCCAGTTGGATATGATCTAATGCACAGCTTACAATGGTATCAATTGAAGGCTAGGATGTACTTCGTTTTTCTCGCGTGCCGTTCGGTCATGCACACAGTTTTGATGCACTGTGACTGCTTTGTGACACTCTTTATGGCAGGTGCATGTGCAGACGACGCAGACAGTTCCAGCGGATGGTGCATGACTTTTTACGTCATAAACTCAAGGCCAAATTATGCCTTTGTTGTCCGTGTGCCAGCACGTCTCATGCACCGTGCGCAACTGTACATTTTGTTCAAATGAAAGAATGCACGATGCACAAACAAACACGTTCAAATCAAGCACGCACTTCCAAATGCATGGGTCTTTAGATGAGTTTGTCTACGTTTCAAACTATGTTAAACGTAAAACAGTGACCTAAAATGCAGTTTATGATGCGCTGCAACAGACGTGAGATGCTCAAGGCATCCGCTGACGCATGTGTACATTGACGCGTCCTTAGAAAGGTCCTTGTAATAAATCTAACATGGTCACTGTGCACTATGCTCAATAATATGGAAAGGAACAATATGTGGCCTTCTAAAGCCACTTTACTCGTCTAACACAATAATGCAATGCATTTTCAATACCTGTATCATTAGATTTATAATACATATTATATTTAGCATTATTTAATCAATATATACGTATATAAGACGATGACTATCACCACTGGGGTCTCGAGTTTGAATCCAGGGCGTGCTGAGTAACTCCAGCCAGGTCTCCTTAGCAACCAAATTGGCCCGGTTGCTAGGGAGGGTAGAGTCACATGGGGTAACCTCCTCGTGGTCGCTACAATGTGGTTCTCGCTCTCAATGGGGCGTGTGGTGAGTTGTGCATGGATGCCGCGGAGAATGGCGTGAAGCCTCCACTTGCGCTACATCTCCACGGTAACGCGCTCAACAAGCCACATGATAAGATGCGCGGATTGACGGTCTCAGACGCGGAGGCAACTGAGACTCGTCCTCCGCCACACGGATTGAGGCGAGTAACTAACTAACTAACTATAAACATTTTGAGAGTTTGACTTGAACTAACTGGGCAAGATTCCCTTCAAACTGTTGCTTTATCATGACAGCAGTTGACCTGAAAGAGTAAATTGACCATAGGAGGAGACAGACGCTGTTAATGCGCTCTCTAGTGCCCCTTGTGGCAACTCTGAGAATGCAGAATGCATTTGTAAATGCAACAACGCAGAAATCAAGCACGTTTGCATGTACTTACTTGCCTTGAATTCGTTTCGGCCGTTACCATCTTGGACAATGTGTTTTAATGGAGTATTTCATCCAATATTTTAGATTAAACATGACATCTACCCTGACTAAAGTGACATGTCTCTAGACTATTTGGAGCGATATCGAGGAGCAGAGACACTGATGCATGTAGAAATGGATTCCCCAAAGATGCACAGCCACTAAGTGAATCAACATGTGTTTGTTTTTGCAGCTTACATTGCCTGTTGTTCACTATAGTATCAGCACGGCTTCCATTACTCGAGGGTCTCGTTTGAGGATTGCATTGTCTTTG
>NC_068318.1:32000453-32017953 GCF_025860055.1 Xyrauchen texanus
AGCAGTTACAGACAAAAAGAAAACTGGTTTTATTTTGGGAAATGGTGCTAATGCATGTTCTGAATGGATTTGCATATATGGTGTTTATAAAGGAGTGTATTATTTTAACATTGAGAGTATTTATCAGATGATCTCATATACTTTTCTTCTTGTAGACCTCATGTTCAGTACTGCAGAGCGGCATTAAAAGACATATGCCAAATATTATCATGTATGTTTGGGGTCATTAATCCATGATATCATTGAAATACATTGGAGTAACATGCACATGCAATGGTAAATAAAAATGGTAAACATTTAGTACCATAGATTATACTGATCACCATGGTGATACCATCGTTTTACCATGGTACCACCCCAGTACTTTCTGGTAATTGTGTTAAACATTGGAGTACTTCTGGAGTAAATCTCACTGTTGCTACATGAATGTGGTCATCATTCTGTATTATATCAAAGTCGTGCAATACTATTATCGAGGCACATGTCCAAAAACATGGTAATACCGTGCTACATTTTTGATAATCATTCTTTAGCATGATATTTGTCAGTGTAACATGGTATTACCATCTGATCTGCCACAGTCCTTTTATAAAAGAGAGTTCTGAGGCGTTTTTGTATCTTCGTGAAAATATGCACCTTTCCAAATAATTAATCTAAAGTTGCATCATACAGACTTTATTAAAGCTTTGAATCACTCGCAGGATAGAGTCAGATAGACAGACAGTCATACAGACAGATAGATAGATAGATAGATAGATAGATAGATAGATAGATAGATAGATAGATAGATAGATAGATAGATAGATAGATGACACAGTCAGATAGACAGATAGATAGACAGATAGATAGATAGTCAGATAGACAGTCATACAGACAGACAGATATATAGACAGATGATAGATAGACAGTCAGATAGACAGACAGTCATACAGACAGATAGATAGATAGATAGATAGATGGATAGATAGACAGATGATACAGTCAGATAGACAAATTAGACAGATAGATATATAGACAGATGATAGATAGATAGATAGATAGACAGACAGTCATACAGACAGATAAACAGACAGACTGATAGATAGATAGATAGATAGATAGATAGATAGATAGATAGATAGATAGATAGATAGACAGATAGACAGATAGATAGACAGATGATACAGTCAGATAGACAAATAGATAGACAGATAGATAGATAGTCAGATAGACAGTCATACAGACAGACAGATATATAGACAGATGATAGATAGATAGACAGTCAGATAGACAGACAGTCATACAGATAGATAGATAGATAGATAGATAGATAGATAGATAGATAGACAGATAGACAGATGACACAGATAGATAGATAGTCAGATAGACAGTCATACAGACAGACAGATATATAGACAGATGATAGATAGATAGACAGTCAGATAGACAGACAGTCATACAGACAGATAGATAGATAGATAGATAGATAGATAGATAGATAGATAGATAGATAGATAGATAGATGGATGGATAGATAGACAGATGATACAGTCAGATAGACAAATTAGACAGATAGATATATAGACAGATGATAGATAGACAGATAGATAGACAGACAGTCATACAGACAGATAAACAGACAGACTGATAGATAGATAGATAGATAGATAGATAGATAGATAGATAGATAGACAGATAGATAGATAGACAGATGATACAGTCAGATAGACAAATAGATAGACAGATAGATAGATAGTCAGATAGACAGTCATACAGACAGACAGATATATAGACAGATGATAGATAGATAGACAGTCAGATAGACAGACAGTCATACAGATAGATAGATAGATAGATAGATAGACAGACAGACAGACAGACAGATGATACAGTCAGATAGACAGATAGATAGATAGTCAGATAGACAGTCATACAGACAGACAGATATATAGACAGATGATAGATAGATAGACAGTCAGATAGACAGTCAGATAGACAGACCGATAGATAGATAGATAGATAGATAGATAGATAGATAGATAGATAGATAGATAGATGGATAGATGGATAGATAGACAGATAGACAGATGATACAGTCAGATATACAAATTAGACAGATAGATATATAGACAGATGATAGATAGATAGATAGATAGACAGACAGTCATACAGACAGATAAACAGACAGACTGATAGATAGATAGATAGATAGACAGATAGATAGACAGATGATACAGTCAGATAGACAAATAGATAGACAGATAGATAGATAGTCAGATAGACAGTCATACAGACAGACAGATATATAGACAGATGATAGATAGATAGACAGTCAGATAGACAGACAGTCATACAGACAGATAGATAGATAGATAGACAGATGATACAGTCAGATAGACAGATAGATAGACAGATTGATAGATAGTCAGATAGACAGTCATACAGACAGACAGATATATAGACAGATAGATATATAGACAGATGATAGATAGATAGATAGATAGACAGACAGTCATACAGACAGATAAACAGACAGACTGATAGATAGATAGATAGATAGACAGATGATACAGTCAGATAGACGAATAGATAGACAGATAGATAGATAGTCAGATAGACAGTCATACAGACAGACAGATATATAGACAGATGATAGATAGATAGACAGTCAGATAGACAAACAGTCATACAGATAGATAGATAGATAGATAGATAGATAGATAGATAGATAGATAGATAGATAGATAGACAGATGATACAGTCAGATAGACAAATAGATAGATAGTCAGACAGACAGTCATACAGACAGACAGATATATAGACAGATGATAGATAGATAGACAGTCAGATAGACAGACAGTCATACAGACAGATAGACAGACAGACAGATAGATAGATAGATAGATAGATGGATAGATAGACAGATGATACAGTCAGATAGACAGTCACACAGACAGACAGATATATAGACAGATGATAGATAGATAGACATTCAGATAGACAGACAGTCATACAGACAGATAGACAGACAGATATATGATCGATAGACACAGACAGACAGAATGAAAGATAGACAGATAGATAGACAGATGATAGATAGACAGTCAGATAGACTGACAGACATACAGACAGACAGATAGACAGAAAGATAGATTAATAGACATACAGACAGATAGATAGACAGTTAGATAGACAGACAGTCAGACAGACAGACAGACAGACAGACATATAGACAGAAGATAGATTGACAGATGATAGATAGACAGTCAGATAGACAGACAGATAAATATATGATCGATAGACACAGACAGAAAGAAAGATAGACAGATAGATAGACAGATGATAGATAGACAGTCAGATAGACTGACAGACATACAGACAGATGGATAGACAGAAAGATAGACCGATAGATTAATAGACAGACAGTCATACATACAGACAGACAGACAGTCAGATAGACAGACAGACAGACAGACATACAGACAGATAGATAGACAGTCAGATAGACTGTCAGACAGACAGACAGACAGAGATAGATAGATAGACAGACATACATACATACAGTCAGACAGATAGATAGATTTATCATAGATAGACCGGCAGATAGACAGATAGATAGATAGACAGAAAGACAGACAGTCAGACAGACAGACAGATAGATATATGATAGATAGACAGATAGATAGATGATTACAGACAGACAGAAAGATAGACAGACAGTCATACAGACAGATAGATCAGAGACAGTCAGACAGATGTTGCACTTTAATGTAGTCATAAATTTGTAAATATCTTTAGTCACTGTTCAAACGATAACGGCGGCATCCAGGAAATGTATTCATGAAATATCTTTTTATCTGGTCTGCTTATATACTCATTTATCTGTCGTGCACTTGTGTCTTGTGCATTCAGAAATGTCTGTAATATTGTTTGTGTACTGAAGATAAAAACACTGCTTTGCATTATGAGATCCTGTAGAAATCTTTGTTATAAGATTCTTAGTATAGAGACAAACCCTCAAACTTACCAGTGAACTTCTGAAAGACAGGAGCATGTGGTGCTGTGAATGGGTATTATGGTGAACATTCAGGACTTGGACGGTCCTGTAATGTGTGTTTTCCTCATAATAAGGGTTCAGAAATGCATGTGTATGTTGTTCCCATCAGTGGGTTTGTCTTGATGACATTTCATTGTTTGATTTGATTTTCAATGCACTATAATCTTATAAATGACACACAGTTAGAAAGAGGAGACTACTTCACCTAGTTGTTACTTTTTGGGGTTTTCATGGCAGGAATCAAAGTTTCCAGGTAATTGATATTCATGTGCATCGTGGGGAGGAGGTATTGCCCCAAGTGAAGGAGTTCAAGTACCTCGGGGTCTTGTTCACGAGTGAGGGGACAATGGAGCGGGAGGTTGGCCGGAGAATCGGGGCAGCGGGGGCGGTATTGCACTCGCTCTATTGCACCATTGTCACGAAAAGAGAGCTGAGCCGAAAGGCAAAGCTCTTGATCTACCGGTGAATTTTTGTTCCTACCCTCACCTATGGTCATGAAGGCTGGGTCATGACTGAAAGAACTAGGTCGCGAGTGCAAGTGGCCGAAATGGGCTTCCTCAGAAGGGTGGCGGGCTTCTCCCTTAGAGATAGGGTGAGGAGCTCAGTCATCCGTGAGGAGCTCGGAGTAGAGCCGCTAATCCTTTGCGTCGAAAGGAGTCAGTTGAGGTGGTTTGGGCATCTGGTAAGGATGCCCCTTGGTCGCCTCCCTAGGGAGGTGCTTCAGGCACGTCCAGCTGGGAGGAGGCCTCGGGGAAGACCCAGGATTAGGTGGAGAGATTACGTCTCCACACTGGCCTGGGAACGCCTCAGGGTCCCCCAGTCAGAGCTGGTTAATGTGGCTCGGGATAGGGAAGTTTGGGGCCCCCTGCTGGAGCAGCTGCCCCCGCGACCCGACTTCGGATAAGCGGTTGAAGATGGATGGATGGATGGATGGTGCATTGTGGCCAAACAGTTTCACAGCTCCGAATTTCCCAGCCTGCTACAATGTATTTCAGACCTCTTTCTTGATGTATATTTTATTATGTTCAGCACACAAGTGTTGTGTTTCAGTTGAGGTAATATGAAATAATGTGCTTTTAATTGCAATGGTGTTTAATTCCAATCCTTCGATTGAACAAGCAACGCTCTGAGTAATAATGTCATTACCCACCAATATCAACAGGATGCTATTTTCAGAAATGTTTGCATGGCACTAAACTTGACACATTTCAGCATTTTCAGCATTTACTTCACTAGAGCTCATATACAAGCACTTCTAGAGTACTTCACATATACAATTAGCAAGGTGTTGCATATCTGATTCAGCTGTGACATTGTGAGCACATGGTTCTGTAGTGAAGTCCGATCTCTCAGTCCTTCAGTTAGATATGCGAGTGTGGTTATATTTAAGCAATTTTGTCATAATTGGCTGTAAGCCCAGAGCTCTGGCGATGGAATCAGACTTCCTTGGTCTATTTTCTCTCTCCGCATGCCTCTTTGACAGAGCGAGGATTTTTGCTCATTTATTGACTGAATTTGGCACTCAGAGATACTGTGTAGACCGCTTACTCAGTTTAATTAAAGAGGTCATCATGCATTTATATATATATATTCTTCAGAAGGATCTGCAGAGTGGCAGGTGCTACGCAAAGTCAGGTACAGCACAAGGTTAGACATACTTTTACCGCATTTTACTCTTAGCATTAGTTCTTCTTTATAGGGCAATGCAGTTTAATGAAATGAACACTAGAGGCGCTGCAATGACTTGAATTGACTTTCACACCAAATTATGGTTAAAACGGCAGATTATCAGTTCATAAACACTTACTTTCCATCCAGTTTCTCACACAATGCCATCTTATGACATCTAAACACTTTCACTATAATGCACGACTCATTTTAACGTTTGCATGACATAGCTGACTACATATAGGGGCAGTGGTGGCTCAGTGGTTGAGGCTCAGGGTTACTGACCAGAAGGTTGGGGGTTCAAGCCCCAGCACCACCAAGATGCCACTGTTGGGCCCTTGAGCAAGGCACTTAACTCCAGGTTGCTCCGGGGGGATTGTCCCTGTAATAAGTGCACTGTAAGTCGCTTTGGATAAAAGCGTCTGCCAAATGCATAAAAAATGTAAAATGTAAAAAAACATATACAAGCTTGTTGGATCATATACAAGTATACAAGCTTGTTGGAGTGCTGTGATGTTGCATGGTAGCTCAACTGATAGAGCGTTGTACTTGTGATGTAATGGAGTGGGGTACGAGTCCTAAAGAGGAAGTGAGTCAAAATGTGAGCCTAAAGTGTCACAGCAGCACCACAAAAAGACATGATTGTGTTTTTCATCTCACATTTGCTTTATCTGACACTATCGGTGAGGTTTAGGTTTAAGACCTGGGACAGCAAGGAAAATTGGTGGTGGTGCTTGAGGGTTTGTCTTGAAGAACCCATAGTTGGTCAGAAGACTATTGAGTCCAACCCCAATGGGTGTGCCAAATTTCTCAGCTTTCCTTCAAACAGTTCTACGGGCTGCCATATACTTGATTGGCCAATTCTCTTAATAATGCAATATGGACGCTCTCAAATAGACTACTTTGATTTTTGCCAAGAATGTCTTAAACTTTATTCCACCATGCACCGTGTTTGCAATTCTTTGCTATGAAAATGGACTTTCATGCTGTAATGTTGTACTGTGAGTAGAGTATGCCATCGCTTGGCAGCAGTATACAGGTATTATCATTTTACAGGTGTGTGTAGCAACGTAAAATGCTTGTTGATCTCCTGAAGAGTCAGTGGTTGCGTGTGTAAGATACTCCACTCTGCTGTGCTCTGGGTGTGTTCATTTCAAGTGATAAATCCAGATAAGAAATGTGTCAAGTTAAGGTCTAGAACAGTGGCTCTCAACCTTTTTTGAACAAACGCCCCCCTGATCTCTTCATGATCCTCTTAAGAAATACTATTACAGCCAAACAATTGCAACACTGATACCTGAAGCCTGAGTTTTTGGTAAAAAAAAAACTGAAACAGAAGTTTCTTATTGTATTTAAACTACATGTAAAAGCCTCAAGTTGAGTAATATTGGAAAAAAATGCAAAAACACATGGATTGTTTGAAAGGTATTGCAAATGTATTTAGAAATTCAAACAAATTCAGGCTCACACACAAATGTTTTTAAGATGAACCAATCGCGTGAACAATAACGTAACTAACCTAAATGGCCAATGAAAATGCAGCGGTCGTTCACAAGCACTCAATTAGGCAATATATACTAGGCTTCAAATCTGAATAGCTTACAAACGGTCATTTGATTTCAAATGACGAACAAAGATCGACAACAGCTCGGCCACCTGAACTGAACCGAAGAAAAACGACGTCAAAAACAGCCACTTTTTTTAATTAATTACGGTCATTAGTGTGAGCCCTGAGCACTAATTATGCTCTAATTATGTATTCCGCGTTTTGTACAGAAAAAGCCGTGAAAGCGCCTCTATTTTGCGCTGAAAATTCTCCGCCTCTTAAAAGCATGTGTAACTTAGGAAGCGGCTCTGCTGGCATATCCTCCTGGTGAAGTGGCAGCAGTAATCCGAGCAAGACGAAGACATAGGCTAAGGAGAAGAGCTGAAAAGATTTTTGCGCAGGCCGCCTGTTGAGTACCTCTGAGTAACGCCCCCATTTGTGCCTGAGCGCCCCCCTCTCTGCTGCCTCGTTCACACCGCCCCCCAACACTGTCCAAACGCCCCCTAGGGGGCAGTACCGCCCCCGCTGAGAAAGGCTGGTCTAGAGATATGTCTGGACTTTCACACTGAGGTATTCTGGATTTTGCATTGAATCAATAATGGCTTGGCGTTCTATTTTTACCCCAAAAAGTCCAAAAGCCAATCCAATCAAGTGATGAAACATCTTTTCTCACACAAGTGGTTGAAATGAAATTTTGTCAATATCGTTGACCAGAGGAAAATGCCAGGAAACACTGGCAAAACTGTCCATTTGCTCTCTCTCTCTCTCTCTCTCTCTCTTATTGCTTTCTTGGAGAAACAATAGACATCTCGTTTTATTTTCTGGCTCTGGGTGGCTCTGACTCGCAAATGCACCATCGAGAAAGCTCCATGTCCATTTGTTTGGTTAGTGGCGGCGCATGTGAAGTAAGAAGTCCTGCTGATTGATCCAGTAGATGTGTGTTGGCAGATCTCCAGGAGGTTGAATGCTTACAGGAGTCGTGATGTCCAGCAGACTGCATAAAGGATCTCAGAATGATTCAGGGAATTTGAGAGGCCCAACCCGGGTGTTTGATTCCAGTCGGTGGGTTTGCACAGGACAGACTTGCTATGATCAGCTAAGTGCTCATTTGCAGGCCTTGCGCCGTCTCTGTAAGCCCTAAACAGCTCTGCGCGCTCTGCGGTTAGGCTGTTATTGTGTTCGCAACCTTTTGTGACTCCACCAGACGTGCACTCGCTACATGCCTGTGCTTTGTTATGGTACCTGTGAGATTTGACCACAACCAGCTGCTGATCATGAGTTGTCCCATTGGGGCACATTGGGCATGCCAGAAGCAGGCATGGTGCTTGCAATGCTTTGTAAACATTCCAACTTTCTACTTGGACTGGGAGTCAATTCTGAAAAGAATAGAGTCGACCTTTGGCCATTTATTACCATACATTTCACTTTGCCTCCTATTTTTGCCCAATTGTGAGCTCTAGTCATCCATATCTAGTCTCATGTCGATGTTTTCATGTCCTTGCTTTCTCACAGGCTATTCTTGAGGTACGCTGTGCTATTTTGATGCTAACCTCTAGCATTTAGCATTAGGCGTGCTTAAAGTGTGGAGTACATGGTCTTGTCTTGACTTACATGTAACAAGGTTGGTCTAATTGGAGGAGGAAGTGCTGAGCATTTTTAGAGCGGACGGGGCTGCAGGACCCAGGAATTGATCTGAGGGAGGACTGGATAATGTTTCTGGCTCTAGTTCTGCCATGTCCTGAGCTAATCCAGCTCCAATCACAGGCGCAGGAAGCATGCATCTGAGCACAGAGTGCAAAGAGTTGGCAACACCTGCAGCAGCGAGGATCAAAAGAGCTGCAGATAAGCCACTCGCTAGATCCATGTCACGCTATATCCAAAGGATATTATATCTCTCTCAGTAGCTACAGCAGCTGGTCAGCTGGACAACAGTGGATCGTGTTTGACTCGGAGGAACTCTCAGAAACTGTGGTACGAGGTTGAGGGTTGAAGGTCAAAGGGATGTTTCTAGTTGGACCAAAACATGACATACAGAGGGACGTAGCAAACATTATAAGAGTGGGTGAACATGTACAATATCCAGATTTAGAAATCGGAAGATAACCAAGACCCATGTCTTAATATGGAGGTGGTGGCATAGTGGGCTAAGCGCATAACTTGTAATCAGATGGTTGCTGGTTTGATCCCCACAGTCACCACCATTGTGTCCTTGAGTAAGGCACTTAACTCCAGGTTGCTCCGGGGGGATTGTCCCTGTTATAAGGGCTCTGTAAGTTGCTTTGGATAAAAGCATCTTCAAAATGCATAAATGTAAATGTAATATGCCCCACACCTGTTTGAACAGGTGGGATAAATAACTAGCAAACTGGTTCAGCTGGTAAAGAAGACCTTAGCAACTGTAGCATCATGGCGGTTACTTCTGCACAGCCAAATTCAGAAAATGTAAAAATGTATTAGTAAACTGTCCCCATGCCATGTGGTGCATGCGGTGCCTGTGTTCATTCTTACACACACAAAACGAATGGTTCTGTAATTCTGTGTCCAAATATTTACCCCAACGTAAGTCTAAGAGGATTACGCCTCCATTTCTCCAGCTCAAAGCGGAGGTAATTTGTAATTGCGCCAAGCATGGCACGCGTGATTTCACTCACCCTGTCAGAAAAGTCGGGCAGTTTGCCAGGTCCGATTTGTCTTTAAATAGCCATCATTCTCTCATATACTGGTTGAGAAAGGCCAACATAGAATCGAGCCCATTCATTACTTCCTCTAAACTTGCCGTCTAAATAACGTTTTAACAGTAGAAGCACTTTGATTTTGCAGAACATCTTCCCTGCATTCCAAGAAGCATAAATGAAGGGTACTTTTAAGGGAGGACAATCATGAAAGCCATGCTGTGACTGAATTTAAAATAAAATTACTTTAAAAGTGAGTTCTGAATGGGCCCTCGCCTTTCAGCCCTTCAAAGATTTCACAGTGGCAAAGGCTACGAAGGGAATTGGGCATTGGGAGGATGACTCCTGAATGGAACGCACCCACCCCTTGTTTTGTTTTTTCGCACTGGCATTGCCCATGTAATGATACACCATCTGAATTGTTTGGTAATCATTGGCTGATGCTTTGAAAGGTCAGCAGCAGTGGAGTTGTGACAAGGAGGAGGGCGTGGCCGGGCTGCGATGGTGCACGGCTGGCACTGAATCATCTGATCAGCAGGAGAGTGAGATAAAGAGGAGCCGGAGATGCCAGTTTGAGAAAGAGAGACGCACGTGGCCGCGTCATGTGTGTCCTTCTGTTTTATGTTGTCTTGAGTTTCTCATTAAACCTTTAGGTTGACTGTTTAGCTGGTTCCCGCCTCCTCCTCGCCCACCTTTACTTGTTACAGGAGTCAAAGTTGAAATTGGTTGAACTTTGAGCGACATGCTACATCTAGGGTTGCTAACTGTCCTGTATTTGTCAGGACGTTCCGTAATTTAACCACAATTATGTCATTCAATACGGTCAAACAGATAACCTTGAATTCTATTGCTCAAGGGGGTACCTCAGTACTTAAAATGCTCAAGTGTCCCGTTTTCACATAGCGAAAATTTGGCAACCCTAGTTACAACGTTTGACAGAAGCTCAGTGTGGCATCAGGGGTAATGCTGAAGCTTACGCGTCACTCCATTAACTTCAATGTATTCAGCAACGCTGACACACGTCACTTGGAAGCCCATTTAGGCAACGCACAAGTATCACACAGGGAATGCACTGGTGCAGTGAATGAAGGTGGCAGTCCAAAACAGTGAATCTAATTGCCATACTGACAAAAGTTACATACAAGGTTTTACATACGAGTGAATTCGATGAGTTTGCAGGTTGGTGTGTGAAAAAACCGACATTTCGCTATATGTAGCGTAGGATCACTGTGAGGATCACTCACACTGCGAGGACATGCCCATGTCGGTCGTCATCCCGTAAGACTGCGCCGCCATGTTTCCTCTCGGGGAAGTTATGTGGTATAGTGGGGCGTGATGGGGTTCTGTTCCCCATATGCGTTACTACACAATGTCAAGTGGACTGAGTTGTAAGGGAACGTCACGTTTACGTAACGTAACCTCGGTTCCCTGAGACGAAGGGAACGAGACATTGTGAATGCTAGTCGCATGACAAGACTCCGAGTTCTTGAGGCACGAGCGATGCGCTCCTCATTCTCAGTCAGAAACTCTGAGGAAATGGTGTCTGTGCACCTGTTTTTATAGCGGTCAGTTTAGCACCAAAACAGGCGGGGCTCAAACACCGAAGCCAATGTTCGAATATTGCCGTTATTGTAGCGAGGTTCAAATAGGTTGTGTATGAAGGCACATCCATTACGTCCTTTTGATAATGGAGTGGTGGTGGTGTGGTCTAAGCACATAACTGCTAATCTGGTAATCAGAAGGTTGCTGGTTCGAGCCCCACAGACACCACCATTGTGTCCTTGAGTAAGGCACTTAACTCCAGGTTGCTCCGGGGGGATTGTCCCTGTAATAAGGGCTCTGTAAGTCGCTTTGGATAAAAGCGTCTGCCAAATGCATAAATTATAATGATTTGGGACAAATATAATTTACTTTTGCCCCAAAGTCACAGTTGAGTGGTTGTTGTGAATCCCAAACACTTTGAGAATGGAGCCAGTGTGATGTCAGCGATAAAGATTGATTTATTTATTTTTGGCATTCACGTTTATAAGATGCACAAGTGAAGAGGGTGACAGGAAACGAGTATAAGGGAAGAACCTGGAGACGAGACTCGCCGTGATGCTACTGCACCATACAGTATATCGTGACATCGAGGAGACATCTGATACAGTAACTACCCGTCAACTCATATGGCACAGGTTGACAATAAATATGCCGTATGAAACAGAGCCTTTCTGAAATCCAGCAGATTTTCAAAAATGTTCTTTCTTGCACTAAAAACAAAGTTTGTAACCATTAACCTCTTATCCAGCGAGAGTTATCAGACAGTACAACACATGCGGTTCATATTCAGCCTGGTTGCTCTGTTATTTTTAGATTATGTAATCTTAATGATTAATAATGGCTTCACGGTGTATTTTGAGAGGTAGAATAACATGAAGGTAATAGATATCTACCAGAACATATGTAGTCGAGCCAACCACCACAACAAGAAAATGGGGGTCATTGTTGAGCTGGAATTATTGAGTCCACCTTTACACAATGTGTCATTGATACTGTAGGTCTTTATGACAGAAATACTAGATGTATATAAAACAACATGGCTTGACCCAAAGACGAAAAACTCGAAAAACTCGATGTGAAATGATTTGGACGTTTTCTGAAGAAAACATGGGTGGCGCTTGTTAAAAATAATCATGCTGTTATGCGGTTGCTAGGGTGTTCTGGGTGGTTGTTAGGGTGTTTGAGGTGGTTGCTTACCAAATATGACCAATTATAATAGTGATGTTTGACTTAGCAAACAGTTTATCCTGAGTCATATTCTGCTGTATTTATGGGTGTTTATTAAACTTCGGGCACTTTTAGGACTGTGAACTTCGTCTTATTTTATATGTCTCCAAACTATGTCCAGCGATGTCTTTACATGTATCACTGGAGATTTATGTCATGAAAATTCCCAGCACAGCATAATTTCCAGCACATCTCAAATATTGTATAATGTTTAATAGAATTCTGTGCTGGAAATGAAATTTTTTACATGTTTTGAATAAATTAGCAGCCTCTTTTGTCTTGCTAGGGCTAATTTCATTGCTTATATTTGGACACTTTTCTCCATTCGGTTCTTTATTATAATAAATAGCACACTAAATTTAGAAAAAACTTTTGTGGCAGGGCGGAGGGCGGGATCGGGATCGGGTCATGATTCCGCACACCTGGCCCCTAATCAGGCTACTTAGCCCTCGAGAGGGATAAAGGCCGACCAAAGACGGCAGTGGGACAGAGAGAGATTTACGGGCAGCTGTCCGACACCTGTGTGTGTTTGTCTTTTTGGTTCAGTTTTATATTGAACTATTATTTATATCTTCAAGCCGATTCTTGCCGCCTCCTTTCCATTAATCCCTTTACACTGTTGCCAAAACACGGGATGCGCCGTAGTGAAGATCTCGCCGCTACCATCCACCCAAAAGGAGCAGGCGTGGCCATCCGCCAGAGGAAGGAGGAGCCCGGCCACGAGGGGAGGAGGGGCTCCCAACCAACCGCCTGGAGTGTTTACCATGGGGGGGGGGGCGGGACCCCTACCGTCCACCAGGGGCCGGAGGTCTGCCTCAGATTCACCCGGGGAGGTGCGGCTAGAGTGTGGGGGAGTGGCTGAGGACCAAGTTATGGCGTATCAGAGAACCGGCTCTCTGTCTCCCACCGCCGCACCATGTAGACCTTTCTCTCTTTTAAAAAAAAAAATGTTTTGTTAATTTGGCACGATCGCCATTACGGCGTGTAGGAGCACACTTTTTTGGTTGTTTCCCTCCTCTTGTCCCCTCCCTCATCCAGGTAGACGGGGATGACCTGCCGGACGACGTGGCGGAAGGCACACCCCTCCCCAGGGAACGAGGGGGTGTACATCATCCCGGGGGCTCCCCGACCTGAGAGAACGAGGGAGGAATGTGGCAGGGTGGATGGCGGGGCCAGGTCGTGATTCCACACACCCAGCCCCTAATCAGGCTAATTACGCCTCCGAGAGGAATCCCATTACCCCTTACAACTTTACTAAAGGCAACATTTTCGGAGTTCTGGAAAGGACACCACAACTGTGGGACAGTCGCCATTTTTGACAAATTTATAGAATTAATTTTCACACAATGAATGTTGAAATGGTTTATTTATTTCACTCTTTGATTGGATGACCATCATTTTAAACGCGTTGTGATTTGCATATTTATAATAAACTTTTATAGTTTAATATTGAAAGCCTGCGTCACTACATACAAGGCATTTGAGAAGCACCACAAATAAATAATAAAGGCTTGGTCAGTTTTCTGACCATCATATAACAAAAGAAAATTGTTGGTTATAATTAAAAGCAACCCCCTTGGAAATGAAACACTCGTAAACGTTGGCACTGACAACCATGCCAAGCACATGTCAACAAACAGGGTAAAGTTGATGTTGCTCTTGTAGGACAATACTGACTAGCAACTTAGCAGATGGTATTTAAATATGAGGACACATGTCATTAGAGTTAGGTTAGGTGTGTCTTTGCATGTAAGAGGAATCGTGCTGCAATGTAGGAAATCAGTGTTTTGAGCATATCGAGAAAGAACAAGCGATGACAACGGCAAATAAACAGGACAGGTCACTCGTTTCTATTAGTGTTCAACACACAGACAGTTTTCCAATTGAGCTGATGGGTCTCTGTTTCTGCAGCTAGTCTAATCTTAATACATGACCTGCATTAGCACACCCTGTGTGTGTGTGTGTGTGTGTGTGTCCTCTGGCATCCATGTGCATTTCATCAAGTCTTGACTGGTACCGAACGTGAGTGAGATCCCCTTGACTGAACACACTTTTACAGCAAATTCCATTTCCCAGTCCATGGCTCTGCATGCATTTGACTGAAGGAGAATTGTCTTTACTACATTGCTAGAAAATGCTAGTGCTCTGGGATGTGTGTGTAAAAACTCAATAAGGTAACACGTTTACTAAGAATGAATTCTGGCTTGTAAAAGTGCTGTTTATGTGCATGCACTGACTGTGCCGATTCACTGAAGGAAATATGTAGAGGCCAAAAAATCTACGAATTTGTGCTGAACGCAACTTGCGAGTAGGTTATGGGGCAGTGGTGGCTCAGTGGTTTAGGCTCAGGGTTATTGACCAGAAGGTTGGGGGTTCAAGCCACCAAGATGTTGGGCCCTTGAGCAAGGCACTTAACTCCAGGTTGTTCCGGAGGATTGTCCCTGTAATAAGTGCACTGTAAGTCACTTTGGATAAAAGCGTCTGCCAAATGCATAAATGTAAATGTTAAGAGCGCTATATAGTGCAGGATGATCTGGACTGTATAGCATCACTCCACTACTGTTATCCAGACACCCAAATCATCTCTTTAACATACCGAAAGTGCGCTTGACTACACTGTGTATTTGGATATATGCTCTTTGGCATCACTTGATCATTATTTGACGATTTGCTGCTGATGTGATGAACAGAAATGTACACAAACATCTCTTTTAAATAAAATGTTGGGTACCGCCTGCTTTCCTCGGGCGTTAATAGTGCAATGTTAATAATGCCGGGCGAATGGCTCAGAGTTTTGCAAATGGAGCGCAATCTATAATGAGCCTAATTTGCATTGAGGGAATGACAATGACTTCATTTAATTGCCATTTCAGCGCTCATTGCACCTTCTTGAACTAGATTGAGTGTGATTAGTGAATACGATTTTTGGCACTGAAATACTACACGCAAAAGTGCCGCAACTGTTTAGTGAATTCACCCCTCTGTGATAAAGTGCTGTTAATGGATTTATTCAAATTCAAATTAGAGTATTGACGCTGACTATCACACCTGGAGTCGCGGCATCCAATGGAAGTCAATGGGGTTTAATCTGTAAACATTAAAATACTCACTAAAATACAAACTTACAAACCTTTTCTGTGTAAAGTTATAGCCAGTTTTAAAACTTCGTTGCCATGACAATGTGACGTCAGCATAGTTTTAACAGAAGAATTAATGTAAGTGCTTTTATAAAATTACAAGCTTCACATTTCTGCTTTTTAACCAGTGGCATAGCCAAGAATAGTAGTGATTATTCTTTGACTTTAAATATATATTTATAAAATTGTTTTAAAATATGCTGATTTCTGAAAGTGTGAATGAGCCTCTTCTCTGCTGTCAAGGATAATTTGGTTACAAAAAAAAAATTGGGTGAAAACTTGGCCCATCCATTGTTGTTGAGGCCCACCCAAAGGTGATTTCCTGGCTATGCCCATGCGTTAACCCCTTCAAAAATTGGCCCCATTGGAGGTCTGGGATATCTCAGCGAGTATTGACGCTGACTATCACACCTGCAGTCGTGAGTTTGAATCCAGGGTGTGCTGAGTGACTCCAGTCAGGTCTCCTAAGCAACCAAATTGGCCCAGTTGCTAGGGAAGGTAGAGTCACATGGGGTAACCTCCTCGTGGTCGCTATAATGTGGTTCTCGCTCTCGGTGGGGCACGTGGTGATTTGTGCGTGGACGCCGCGGAGAATATAGCGAAGCCTCCGCATGTGCTACGTCTCCATGGTAACGCACCCAACAAGCCATGTGATAAGATGCGCGGATTGACGGTCTCAGACACGGAGGCAACTGAGATCATCCTCCGCCACCCGGATTGAGGTGAGTCACTACACCACCACGAGGACTTACAGCGCATTGGGAATTGGCCGTTCCAAATTAGGGAGATAATCACCAAAAACAAAAAAAAATACATTTGGCCCCATTCACTTCCATTGCACCGTAAGTGCCTCACTGTAACCTCGATTTGTGCTTTTTGTAAAGAAAAGGAGAAACGAGTCGAAATTCATTTTTGGTGGTAATCAGCATTATATGCAACAAATGCTTTCGAATGAGCTTAACTTGTATTAAACCCAGAATATTCTTTTATAGCTTCATTGAACTTAGATCCTTTTTTGGTTGGTCGCTACATTTGTCCCAGTAACCTGACAAACTTTGTCAAATCCAGTGATTAATGAGTTGTTTGTCAAAAGTGCTCGTTGTATCAATCTTGTTCTTAGACACGACTGCGTGCTGATATAAACGTGCATCCCAATTCCCAAAATAAAAATAGAGGCTCGTGTTTTCCAAAAGAAATATTTTCTTACACCGTATTCAAAAAGTAAGTGGAGGTCAATCATTGTGTCAATTATCCACCTCACCGAAGACGGCAACATATTTCAATTCTATTCTCTTCTCTTTTCCAACTTCATGCTGTTTTTCAGGTGGTGGATTGGTGTCACCGTCGCCTCGAGGGGAATATCGTGTTGACGGACAGATCTAGACGCTGTGGTGAAACCGATGAGGACCTCAATCATTTTTTACACATCACTTTAACAAGGAAGGAACGGCCTTTCAGCGCGGCACAGAAGACGCAGGAGAGAATAAAGAGAAAGAGATGCTTTCAAAAGAGAAACGAGATCCCGGAGTTTCACAAAGAGAATTCGCTTAAAGGGATCATTATGCTCGAGCTTCCAAAAGCACATGAGACGACAGCGTTGTAGCCCGAGGGGCCAAACGCACAAAATAAAGAGAGTCGACTGACCTCAAGAAGGTGTAGAGGGGCCGGATCG
>NC_068318.1:32022953-32055453 GCF_025860055.1 Xyrauchen texanus
CTTAAAGGGACAGTACACCCAAAGTGAAAATTCTCTCATTGTTTATTCACCCTCATGCCATCCCAGATGTGTGTGACTTTCTTTCATCTGCAGAACACAAACTCAGGTTTTCAAAATAATATTTCAGCTCTGTAGAGCAAAAGTAATCCATATGTGGTGTAATCCATGTCTTCAGAAGAGATATGACAGGTGTGGGTGAGAAACGGATCAATATTTAAGTCCTTTTTTACGATAAACTCTCTTCCCTGCCCAGTGGGGGCGATATGCACGAAAAATGTGAATAGTTAAAAACAAAAGAAGAAAAATGAAAAGTGAAAGTGGAGATTTATAGTAACAAAAAATATTTTTCTCACTTCTGAAGACATGGATTAAACCATCATATGTATTACTTTTATGCTGCCTTTATGTGCTTTTTGGAGGTCAAAATTCTGGTCACCATTCACTTGCATTGTAAGGTCCAACAGAGCTGAGATATTCTTCTAAAAATCACAGAAAGTAACACACATCTGAGATGGCATGAGGGTGAATATACGATGAGAGAATTTTCATTTTTAGGGCGACTGTCCCTTTAATTAATTCAGTTTAAAGTGATTTTCTGTTGTTTGATCAATCCCTTATTGCTAATATGTGGTATTTCTTTGTTAAAATTGTCTCTCATGTCCCAGCTTTTAATATGTAGTCTCTCTGTGGACATTAAACATCCCAGGACACTTCTCGAAAAGAGTAGGGGGGTGTAACCTGGCCTGGCCAAATTCCCCCCATTGGCCCTTCTGAATCATGGCTTCCTAATAATCTCCATCGTTGTTCATGCCCAAAGGGTTTTCATGCGGGGGGGGGAGGCGTCACCAAACTAGATGGCACAGCCTTAAATCCCAGGGCACCCCCGGGTAGTCAAGGGCCCCTTGGCCCCCGGTCGGTAATCCGTCCCTGTTCAGGATGCAACAAGTTCTGGATAAATGATTGTTTGGACTGTGATTCTTACATACGTTTGTAATAATGAAGAGTTCAGTTATGATGGTAGTTCAGCACATTTCTGTGTAATCGACTGTGTTGCTTCAGTGTTTCGGCCTCTACTGTATTACTCCAACTAGCGCCAGAAACAATAGTTCTGCTCACAGAAATAGAAAAGTAATGATCGTTGTTTCATTGCTGAAATCAAAGTAAGACCACCAGCTCACTCTCTCCGTTTAACTTTTAAGAGTTTGGAAGCAAGTCATGGTGGAAGAATGTGTTTGTAAGAATTAGAAAGCTGAATTAGCCGTTTCATTTTCTCCTGCAGGTGGGACATAAACATCGTGATGAACGTTCCCATCAGCCTTGACATAGTGAATAAGGGAAGTTCAGTTTTCATTCTAGTCTATTAATTCTCCTTATTGTGATTATTATGAACGTTTTTACTCTGTGGAGGGTGCAAATGTAGAGCCATGTTAATGATTCAAGTTGCAAAGCACTTTACTTAGCAATCAGACTTGACCTCCAATATCAGTCCAATATCCTAAATCTGGTAAATATGGACCACTGGCATGATCGCAGCGGGGACCAATACTGCATTCAGAGTCTGTCCCTCAAACAGGCAGGTGATTGACATGAGATCATGGCCTGGGGGTCACGACCTCCGTGTGCCTGATGTAGGTGAGTCATGGAATGTATGTTGTCACCTTTAACCCCTCACCTCTGCCCCCTGCAGGCTAAATGACTCATGTTACTTTGATTTAGATGAAACGCATGTTATGTGTTGAATACGGCCGTTTGCAGACTGTGCAGTATATACTGTCAATTATTACAAAAAGAAATAGTATATGATGACAGTAATATGCAGTTTGCAAGCTTTAGTATGTTTTGTTGCTGTCAAATTGCTGCATTGCACGTTTAATACAGTAAATCTTGTCCTGTTATAATCTCAGAAATAATGATTATTTATGCACATAGTGACATAAATAATCAAATAGAGTATTTGGTTGAATTTAATGTTGTAACACAACAAAAAGACTCAAACACAAATATACACATGGAAGCTGCATGTGACTCTCTCTCTCTCTCTCTCTCTCTCTCTCCCCGAACTGCCACGTCCTGCTGCACTTATCCCTCTCCTCTGCTGATTAGCCCGATTGGGGGACGTGTGTGCGTAGTCACAGCCTGGCCCCGCCCTCTTCCTCGTCACACTCCTCCCTCATTGCCTCAGGCTGGGGAACCCCCGGCATGACGTACCCCATAGTACGATAGTAGGTCCTTCGGCCCCGGGCAGACAGTCAAGCTCCTCCCCCTCTTTTTTTTTCTCTATTATTTTTTTCGGGGGACGGGGGGACGGCGTGTGCCTCAGATCCTCTGTGGCCGGCAGTGACGTCTCCATCCCCGGGCAGTCGGCCATGGCTGCTCCTTGGTTGGCTGGTAATGGTGAGGACTCCCTGACAGTGCATCCCTTATCCTTCCTGGGTTTCAGCACCAATGTAACACGGTTAAGGAGGGAAAGGAGGCGGCGGGAACCGGCTGAACAGTCAAGATAATATTTAATTTAAACAAAAAGACACAAACACACACAGCAGCTGCATGCGGCTCTCTCTCTCTCTCTCTCTAACTGCCACGTCCCGCTGCACTTATCCCTCTCCTCGGGTGATTAGCCCGATTGGGGGCAGGTATGCATAGTCCCGGCCCGGCCCCGCCCTCCTCCTCGTCACAAATGATAACCAGTTAGAACAAAATAAAAGCACGGTTAATAACATTCTTTTTAAAGTGACAGTACTCTAAGGGGTGGGTGAAATACCAATTGTAGCGTTGCCAGATCTCACTAGAGAAACAAGCAACCTGTTCAGGAAAATCAAGCCCAAAATAAACCACTTGTCTCACCAAAATAAGCAATAATTTTTTTTATTGTGTGGTGGATTTATCAGCATAGAGATCATAACAAGCATACAGTTAATTAACAGTTAAGTGTCATTTTAATTACAGATCTGATTCTCAGTCAAAACCAACAGCATCAAATCAGCATCATGCTTCATATCTAACAATATTTAAAACTTGGAAACAGCTGAGACCTCTAATAATGTTTTACTTGTGTCTGGATTAACCGTGCATGTATATGTAGTAATTATGCATAGTTGTTAAAAAAGTCTCCGTTCACAGAATGCTTCATCCACAAGGGCTAGTAGGCAAAGAAATGTGTGATGCAACAGTTTCCTTCAGGCCCAATGGTGACTGGCACAAAAGAGGCTTTAATTCTCTTGGTCCTGCCCCCTGACACTCTGAAGCGAAGGCCTGATGGCAGTAACTTCAACTCTGTGTGCGAGTGATGTTCTGTAGTCTCTATTACAACCCTAATTCTGGAAAAGTTGGAACAGTAGGAAAAATGCTAATAAAAACAAAAAGGAGTGATTTGTAAATTATATTCACCCTTTACTATATTAAAACCACAACAACTACACATTATTTGATGTGTTACCCTGTGAATTTCATTGTGTTGTTTTATTGTACAGTCATTTCAGATGATTGTAACATGCTGAAGAAAGTTGTGACAGGGGCAATTTAAGACTAATAACATGTGACGAGTTGAAATAACAAGACAATGTTCAACAGGTGAGGCAATCGTGTCATAGTATATAAGGAGCCTCCAAACACAGCCGAGTCCTTCAAGAGCTTCATTCCAGACTTGTCAATTTGTCAACAGATGCTTCAGCAAGTAATCCAGCACTTTGACAACGATGTTCCCCAAAGACAAATGGGAAGGATTTGGGGCATTTCACTCTCTACAGTGCACAATATAGTTAAAAGATTCAAGGAATCTGGTCAAATCTCGGTGCGTAAAGGGCAAGACAAAAACCACTTCTGAATTCACGTGATCTCTGATTTCTCAGACGTTACAGTCTTAAAAAACATCATTCATCTGTAATGGATATCATGAACATGGGCTTGAGATTACTTTAGTAAACCTTTGTTAGTCAACATCACTCACCGCTGCATCCACAGATGCAAGTTAAGTCTTTACTATGTAAAGGAGAAGCCGTACATCATCACTGTCGACTTCTCTGGGCTCGGTCTCAACTTTATTAAACCTTTGTTAGTCAACACCACTCGCTGATGCAACCACAGATGCAAGTTAAGACTTTACTATGTAAAGCAGAAGCCGTACATCATCATTGTCCAGAAGCGCTGCCGACTTCTCTGGTCTCGCTCTCAACTGAGATGGAAAGTAGAACAGTGGAACTGTGTTTTTTGGTCTGAAGAGTCACATTTAAAAACATTTTTGAAAAACATAGCTGTTGTGTTCCCCTGACCAAAGAGGAAAGGGCCATCCAAGCTGTTATCAGCATCAGGTGCAAAAGCCAGTGTCTGTATGGGCCAGGGGGGTGTCAGTGCCCATTGTATGGATAACAAGAACATGGTCGTGTAAGCAGAGAGTGCGGGTGCTAGATTGGCACGCCTGCAATCCTGACAAACTCCAACTGAGAATGTGTGGAGCATTATGAAGCACACAATTCTGCAACGAAGACCCCGTACAATAGTCCAGCTGAAGACCTCTATAATGGATGAATGGGGGAAATTCCACTTTCTAAACTTAACAAACTTGTGTCTTCAGTGCCCAATTGCTTAATAAGTGTTATTAGAAATGGTGATGTTTCACGGTGGAAAACACTCAATGGTCATAGCTTTTTTGGAGTGTGTTGCAATCATCTGATTTTAAACAACTGTACATTTAAAAAGCAAACAATGAAATTCACAAGAAAATAATCATATTATGATATAGTTGTTGTGCTTTCAATATAGCAAGGGTGAATAAAATTTACAAATCACCCATTTTTGTTTTTTTTAGCATTTTTCATACCATCCCAACTTTTTTTTGGAATTGGGGTTGTATATACTGTGCAGTGGTATGGTGTTGCATTGACTCAATTATTGTGCAAACAATACCATCTAGTGGTGCATGAAGGCCATCACAAATCCTTTAGCAAGTGTGTTTACATTTGTATAAATTGTACAGTACCATTCAACATTTCTGGTAAGACTAAGACCAAGACATTTTTGTTTTTTAAAAAAACTGATGCTTAATTTTACCATGGATGCATTAAATTGATCAAAGCCACTACCTTAAACATTATTGATGATGCTCATTTTTATTACTGTTTGAAATATCAAACAATTTTGACGTCAAAGCCCCATTTTCAGCAGTCATTATTCCAGTCTGCTAAGAAAATAATGTGTCACGTAATCAGGGGTTAAATTGGGATTTAAATACAAATTTTATCCAATACATGGGTGTAAAACTTGGATTTATTAAAAGGCCTGTATGGTATGTACTTCATTGAAATTTCCGTTAAATTATTTGTTTGTCTTTATTTATGTATGTTATGGATGATGAAGGCTTTCATTGGCAATTAATTGATGGTAAATGGTCTGCAATTATATAGCACCTTTTTAACCATAACAGTATTCAAAGTGTGAATGAGTCACTGTGACTCATTCACTCACACATTCATACACCAGTGGTGGCAGAGCTGCCATGCAAGGTGCTAGTCTGCCATTGGGAGCAACTTGGGGTTCAGTGTCTTGCCCAAGGACACTTCGGCATGTGGAGTCATGTGGGCCGGGAATCAAACCACCAACCCTGGGATTAGTGGCCGACCTGCTCTACCACCTGAGCCACAGCCACCCCGTGCATGATAGTCCATGCATTCCATTTCAAGAGTGTAGTTCATCAATAGACAAAGGTGATGCAGGCAGAGATCAGTGAGGTGCATCGCAGTTCAACCGGAAGGTCATTTTGGAGTTTTGGTGAGGTCCATCCTATGTCCAAGGTTCAGGCAGTGGCATATGTAGTATCCGTCATCTTACTGTTGGAGTTGGCATCAGTTTATCTTCTGAAGTCCATCGTAAAAGACTGAAGTGATGTTTGGCTGGCACCAGCTGTAGTTTATCATCATCATCACTCAGAGACACGTAGCAGTGGAGTCCGACACCAAGCAGGAACGGAGATGGATCTGTCCAGTTTTGGTGACCTCAGGATAGGAGTACGTCTGGCTAAATAGATGAATCTTTAGTCTAGACTTAAACTCAGTGAGTGTGTCTGTGTCCCGAACAATGTTTAGGGAGACTATTTAATAATTTCCTAACTATTTTGTAATGAACGTGATGGAATATAGCGTGGTAGAAGGTCACTTAAGTACTGTGGAGCTAGACCATTCAAAGCTTTGTATGTAGTTAACACAATTAAAATATTAATACGAAATTTAACAGTTAGCCAGTGTAACGATGATAAAATGGGGCTAATATGATCATATTTTTTGGTTCAAGTCAGAACTCTGGCAGCTGCATTTTGAACCAATTGATGTTTATTTATTGAACTTGCTGGACATCCTCCCAGTAATACATTACAATAATCTAGTCTTGAGGTCATGAACGCATTAATTTGTTTTTCGGCATCAGCAACAGAGAGCATTTGTCGTAACTTAGCATTATTTCTAAGGTGGAAGAATGTTGGTCTACAAACAAATATAACACCTAAGTTCTTTGCTGTAGAGGACGACATAACAGTATATCCACCGAGAGTCAAATTATATTTTATTGGCTTATTTTTAGAGGTTTTGGTCCAGGGGAATCATATATAAGGAGAAAAGTCGAGGCCCTAAAACTGATCCCTGTGGCACTCCATACTTAACTTTTGTTTGATTTGACAATTTCTCGTTTACACATACAAAGTGATAGCGGTCTGTTAAGTAGGACCTAAATCATGCTAATGCTTGTCCACAAATGCAAACATAATTCTCCAGCCTATTCAAGAAAATGTCGTGATCTATCGTGTCGAATGTAGCACTGAGATCTAAAAGCACTAGAACAAATGCAGCCGCGATCAGATGATAAGAGCGAGATATTTGCAACTCTGGTAAGTGCAGTCTCTGTAATGTGATGAGGCCTAAATCCTGACTGGAATTGTTAAAATATACAATTTCTGTGTAGAAATGAACATAGTTGGGATGATACTTCCTTTTCTAGTATTTTCGACATAAATGGGAGATTTTAAATAGGTCTATAAGTAGCCACCTAGCCAATCAAGCTGTTGCTTCTTAATAAGCGGTTTAATAACTGCCATTTTAAAGTTTCTTGGGACATGTCCTAAGGATAGCAAGGAGTTAATAATATTAAGAAGAGGTTCTGAGATTACAGGGAATACCTCTTTTAAGAGCTTAGTTGGTATTGGATCTAACATACGTGTTGTGACTTGATGTTTCGATAAGTTTTGTTAGCTCTTCATGACTTAAGACAGTGAAGGAAGTTGCTCATGAGGAAAATTATGATACACTGTTTTCTTAAGTGATGTGACGGAATACCCAATTCACAATGCGCTGAAAGTCCTCGTGGTCGCGTAGTGACTCGCCTCATTCCGGGTGGCGGAGGATGAATCCAAGCTGCCTATACGTGTAAGACCATCAATCCGCACATCTTATCATGTGGCTTGTTGTGCGCGTTGCCACGGAGACATAGCATGTGTGGAGGCTTCCCGCCATCCACTGCGGCATCCATGCTCAAGTCACCATGCGCACCCCCGAGAACGAGCCACAATATTGCGAGCACAAGGAGGCTACCCTGTGTGACTCTACCCTCCCTAGCAACCGGGCAAATTTTGTTGCTTAGGAGACCTGGCTTGAGTCACTCGGCCTGCCCTGGGACTCGAACTAGCGAACTAGCGGACTCCAGGGGTGGTAGCCAGCATCCAGGATTTCAATTCATTTTGTGTACCACTGAAGAAATGAAATATTACACAAGTCAACACAGTAAGTGCCTTCTGGGACTGATGCTTTAAAGAAACATTGTTCTGATGTACAGGTGAGCAATACTAAGCCGGTATTATTCTCCAAGCAATGTGTTTACAACCAACATGGCCAGAAGTGACATAATAAATTATGGCTATTGCATTGGAACTTATAGCTACATCCAAATGGCTTAATGTCACCACATTAGATAACAAAATATCAAGACAAGTGTCATCTATTTTAAAGAATGTTCAAAGACATATGCTTCACCAACAGTTATTAGGGGTGCTTTCATGGGCCTCAAGGCGCCACTGTTTAAAGTGCTTTTTCATACCCCATTCAAGAGCAAAAAATTGCTCTAATTTCAAGTTTACAGCAGACTGTTCAGTTTTTTCTGCATGTAATAACCTCAAAGCAATCTCAGTCTTTACAGTGAAGGTTATAGCATGAAAACTCTTGCACGCAATTTATGTTCCAGTTCCAAAATTCATGTTATGTCATCCTTTTTCGTTTCTTTTGTTCACGTTTAGTCTGGTCGTCATCAAACTAGAAGTAAATACAGACTGTTGTTTTTCTAAATAACTCAAGGCTTCATAAAACTAGATTCAGTGTTTCATACAGTGTTTTCGAGAAGGTAATATGAATCTTTTGACCCCACATTTAATAATCCAGTTTAATTCTGCAGTGCTCTCATTACTTTTTGGAAAGCCAAAATGATGTAGACATTCCGCCCAGTGCCAGCGGCTTGTGTGCCATCTGTCGAGAAATAACAATGAAATGCCAACTTGTCAAATCCTTCTCCAGTCCTCCTTCTAATCTACCTGAGGCTGTCTGTCAACAGTGTCTGAATTAAGACTTTAAAAACACACTGAGGGTATTGAGACTTAATTAGGAACTATTAGGAAGTGTGTGTGTAACATCATAGTTGTGAGCCAGTCTTGGTGAATGTTGCCACAGGGTTGGATGAAACTCTACCATCTGTCTACCAGGTCAGCTTCGAACCCATCAGCTCATTGTCCAGCTGATCAATTAACTAAACCAGTTTGGACTGGCTAGTGACTGTAAATAAACCAGCCTGGACCAGCTAGAAACCATTAGACACCACGATTTTCTTACTCAGTAGTTTTGTCAGATACATTTACTAAGCAAACTGGGCTGGACTGGGAAGAGAAATTGCCCAGGGTTTTACATGGCAACTGGCCCATAACTTGTCCAGCGGGTGGGGGGGGTTGTCTTTTCTGAATATCACGGCGCTATTCTGTGGTCCGTTCTGCTTAACGCTGCGGCTCATTTGAGCGTATCGCGGCCCATTCGGCATGTTTTTTGCGGATGACCCACCGGCCTGCTTGGTTCCCCCAATCGCCAGTCCACCCATGATCGGCCCCAAAGCCCGCTTGGTTCCCCCAATGGCCAGTCCACCCATGATCGGTCCCAAAGTGGTTCGCTCGGTTCCCCCAATGGCCAGTCCACCCATGATCAGCTCCAAAGCCCGCTCGTTTCCCCCAATGGCCAGTCCACCCATGATCGGCCCCAAAGCCGCTCGGTTCCCCCAATGGCCAGTCCACCCATGATCGGCCCCAAAGCCTGCTCGGTTCCCCCAATGGCCAGTCCACCCATGATCGGCCCCAAAGCCCGCTCGGTTCCCCCAATGGCCAGTCCACCCATGATTGGCCCCAAAGCCTGCTCGGTTCCCCCAATGGCCAGTCCACCCATGATCGCCCCCCAAAGTGCGTCCGCCCACCTGGAAAATGCCCGGTATGCCAGATTACCAGTCCAGCCCTGCTTGCAAAGCGACACTAAATATTAAGACTTATTTATAGAGAAGTCTAACATAATTTAGTTGGGTTGTCACGATTACTCGATAATTTGCAGAATAGACAAATCAGAAATGGCGGAAGTGACGCAGTCCACGGACGAGAACTTAACAACATAACAAAAGGTGTTTTCTTGAGATCCCCGTTTCTGCGTGGGATGCGCTGATCTCCACAAAAAACACGTTTGAATGCAAAATCGTTTGCAATATTGGCTTTAATGAAGAAACATAATATAATGTCATGAAAGAGACATCCGTTGGACTTCATTAAAGTTACAGTACACACTCCAGGTGATCTAGGCAGGTTATTTTCAGATATTGCATTTAAAATAATTGGGCACACCTGGAGTAGCCAATGTCGGCCATCTTGTATTATAAACTTCTTTTACATTGTTGATGTACTTGGGTGTCTGTTGGCTCTAGATATCATCTTGTTGTTGTTATTCGATAGTAGAGTACATCAAAAAGCATTTTAGCAAAACATGACTTCACCTCAACAACAATCAGAGCTATTAAAGGTCGATTACTCGATTAATTGTCAGAATAATCGCTAGATTACTTGATTACAAATATAATGTAGTGACAGCGCAAGAATTTACTGATGTTTATGCTTAAAACAAGGAACCTTTTCCAGATGGCATTAAAAAAACAAACCCCTGTTCTCCCTTTGAATTGACGTTTTACTAGAGTGGTGGTGGTGTAGTGGTCTAAACCACATAACTAGTAAGCTGGTAATCAGAAGGTTGCTGGTTCGATCCCCACAGACACCACCATTGTGTCCTTGAGCAAGACACTTAACTCCAGGTTGCTCTGGGGGGATTGTCCCTGTAATAAGTGCACTGTAAGTCACTTTGTATAAAAGCATCTGCCAAATGCAGAAATGTAAATATAAATGTACTAGAAAACGGGACGAAAACACTAATTAAGAAATGTATTACTATTATTATTTATTTCAATGTTTTTTTGCAGCAGGGAATCATCCAGGATGAAGATATGTTCCTTTAGATACTCTAAAAGAACTCCATGTTTGTTTGTGAAGTACAGTCTTCTCACAAGCATCTCATTGAGCCCTCGAGGTCACTGTGTGATCTATTCTGAAGACGTCTTGAGTTGCAATCTTCAGTCACGCATCGGACTCCGTCAAAGCAGCATTGTGTGTGAAACTGCTCAGCTGCTCTTCCATTCCGATTTGCTTCTTTTCCCACAGTATTCCTGCCAGTCTAGCCCTGGTTAAGGATGTATGTTTTGTTCACCTCTCACTTGATATTAGGACACTGTTGGTGAGGTTTAGGTTAAAGTTTTAGGTTAAGAGGGTATGTTTAACTCATTAAAACCTCCATCTTATATTCAGCTTAACCTTGTCTGATCACAACACCATTTCACTCATTTTTGGGGCCCCCTACTGGACATTTTAACTGGGAAACTGCAGCAAACGTGTAATAAAGCACATCATTTTGTTTTGTAAAAATGTTGCCACGGTCATGTTAAGTATATGAGATGAAACAATTTTCTTATTATTTTCTAGCTTAAGAAAAAATTTGAGTGTTTTGTGTTCTTAATATGTGTTATTGAATTTATAAAGCATGTTTCCCGTTTGGCATTCGAGCAATATAATTGTATTTCCCATTTGCTGAAAGTGGTGCATGCAGGTGTGGTATTGCTTTTACACAGCACTTCTATAAACAGGAAGTTCAAATCAAGAAAATTCCCAAAAAAAAGTTCAGTTACGATGTTGCAAAAAATAGAATTCTGTGTAGCAAACACAGACATGTGGAGTGATACAAACAGAGAAACATTCCGGTGCGTTTAATTGAAATATCAGCACTCTTGGAAAACCGATTGTATAATCACATTATTGAACGGAAACTAACATTTGTATAATAAAGTTGTAACTTTATAAAAATGTTCAAATTCAGTGTATTCAAAAAATAAATATAATGTCATAAAAATGCATATATTATATTGAATATAGGCTATATAGCCCATTTCGTAATTTGCATGCAAAGTTTGTACAATTTACAAGTATTTACATAGATATATAGAACAAGTGCTAAAACGGTACTGTCTCTTTAAGAAGTGGCAATTCAGCGAGCGTCTCACAGAAGTGTTTTAGAGTTGCGCGGCTTCTTTACCGCATGTGTTATATGTGAAGCCAATGTTTTTAGCTCTATGCATTTTAATTTCATTACATTAGTAGTGGTTGTCATTCGTCACACAAATCCATCGCATACATTCACTTTCTCTCCCTTTATTGAAGCTCTTTCTCTCTCTGCTCTTCTGTGTGAAAAAGCCTGTATATAAATAAACACTTAGAGGTGGGGGTTGACAGTTGCTGCTCACAGGCCCCAATCTGAACTGCCGTCTCTTGACTGACAGCATTGATAGGTTGTCGGAGTGTCTCTTTGGTTGCTGTTGTTAAGAAGACAACTCTCGAGAAATTGAGAGTTTTTGGCATGATCCACCCTCGGGGAAGGACAAGCGGCACGTGCTGTTCAAAATAGCGTCTGCGGCTCATCTCATTGGCTATTTCCCTTACTAGTGTGGAGACCCTATGCAGCGAGCATTGCATGATGTGGTCGAAATTTGGCTGGAGGTGTACAAGGTGCACTTGTAAATGAATTTCCACTCTGTCGTTATGTCAAGAAGAAGATTGCATTTGATTGTGATTTGTAAAACAGAGAAACTCTGATTAGCTCTGTTCCAAAACTTTGTTAGCATCCTCACTTAATACTCCCTACACAGGCAGCTGCCTTTGAAGACTGATATAGTCTCCTAGAATACTACAATGAAAACTATTATGTGATTGGAACTAGCAAGAAAGCCTTTTAAGATATCTTTAAATACTCTTCAGTTTGATATTTGATATTAATTTAAAATCATCTGGAATTAGCAACATCACTAGCAACAAACCCATTACAGATATCAGAAATTAACATTTTACTAGTTGTAATTCAGTTGTTGATATCACAAAGTCTTTTTTTCGCTAGTAAAAAGCATTTTCCCATTGGGCCGATGCACTTTGGCGTCTATCAGGGACTGACTGGCCATTGGGAGAACCGAGCGGGCTGGTGGGTCGGCCGCGATAAGTTAAAATGAGCCACAGCGGTATGCAGAAGGGACCTCAAAATGGCGCTGTGATATGCAGGATCACAACCCGGCCCTACCCTGCCACATTCCTCCCTCATTCTCTCTGGCTGGGGAGCCCCCGGCATGACATACAAACAGAAATAATTAAACTGGGGGGTACTTCCTGTAACAGTGTAGTACCCCTCCCAAAAAACACTAACATTTAAAAGAGAGGGAAAAGGCCAACGCAGAGCGGCAGTGAGAGAGATGAAAAAACAAAATACTTACTCGCCAGTTCTCCGATACGCCGTAGCTTGTTCCTCGGCCACCTACAGCCGCGCCTCTCCAGGTGGATCAGAGGCAGTCCTCCAGCCCCTGGCGGACGAAACACCCCGCCGCGTTCTCGGGGAACAGAAGGGGTCTCCTCCGCCCCTGGCAGCGGTTCTCCTGCTCCAGGCGGTCGGCAGCGAGCCCCTCCCCGCTCGTGGTCGGCGGTCTCAAACCCCGCTGCGTTTCAGCGGCCGGTAGGAGACTCCTGCGCCCCTGGCAGCGGCCCTGACCGCTCCAGGTGGTTGGTTAGGAGCCCCTTCTCCCCTCGCGGTCGGCGGCCATCGTCCTGTTCCAGGCGGTTGGACTCCTCGTCCCCCGGCAGATGGCCTCGGCTGCTCCGTTGGGGTGGACGGTAGTGGCGAGAACTCTACTACAGCGTGTCCCTCCTCCTTCCTGGGTTTCTGCACAAGTTTAAAGGGATCAATGGAAAGGAGGAGGCGAGAACCGGCTTGATGATACAAATAATAATTTAATTTTAAACCCTAACAAAAGACAAACACACACATGACGGACATGTCCGTAAACGATCTCTCTCTCCCGCACGATCCTCTGCAGTCGACCTTGTCCCTCTCGGAGGCTTGGTTAGCCCAATACGGGACCGGGTGTGTAGGATCACGACCCGGCCCCGCCCTCCGCCCTGCCACACTGAAAAACTACATTTCGTTATTTTGGTGGATAACACCAAATAACGGTGTTTCCAGGCAGTTACTAGGGTTTTATGGGTGGTTGCATTAAGTGATTGGCATTAAGTCTCTATGATATTATAGTCTCTAAATATGAGTCCCTCCTTCAGTGTATATGGGATTTGTTAGGGTGAAAATGCTAAGTGTGATCTCTTAATAAGGTAACAGTGCACCTCTCCTCAAGACAGATGAAACACTGCTTTAATACTACAGTAAGTGATGCAGTTTAAAAGCTCCCCTCTCAGGCTGCTCAAACGTCATATTCTTCTACAGTCAAAGGGGGTTAGAGCGGCTCTTCTGCGAGTCAGACCTTTCCCTCCTGCTCTCCAGTCAGCACTCACAGAAACACAAACTGACCCAGAGAAACGCCAACCAGCGGCGACTGTAGAGGCAGATCGAACCTTGTCTTCCACTGTGATCTGAAGGACTTTGCTTCTTAATCTATGAGCACATTTGAACCATCAAACTGAAGAGAGGAGCCACCGAAAGGATCACAAGTGGTTGGTGAGAAATTCTTTTAAGCATTTCAGATTTATTTAATTGACATGATGCATCGCACACAGTACAGAGCAGTTCCAAAGTCTAAGACCACAACAATCTGAGTGACAAGTAGGATTTAAAAAGTCTGCATGAATGTGAGAATGTCTTGGTTTATTGGCAGCATGCACTTGAAGAAGACCTGATGATCATGTTCTCCCGCCTGATTTGAGAACGCTTTAAAGAGCATCTTGTGTGCTTCAGTCTGACCCTCTGAGCGAAGAGTTCACATGCTCAGAGAGTCTCCTTTATTCGCATCTCACACTAGTGTTTTCTAGGTTACTAGAAATGAATGTTTTTCAGTGTTTAAAGCATTACAAGCCCTTTTCATCATTTTACAGTGTCTTCCGTTTTCTTTACAGGAAAGCAAAGGCATTATGTGTTTTTTAATAGGATAAGACAGGCTGATGGTACTGTATTTTAGGACATGTGACCTACAATTTAAAACGTCCTCAGAGCATCCAAACAAACAACAGCAGACATTCAATCCCAAGGAGCACATGGGACCCCCAGCAGTCGTTATAAAAGTCTCTTTGTTTAAAACCAATTCGTGGTTGATGTCACGAAGTGGCAAATCTCATTACTGTTCATTCTTGATTACCAGTTCAAGTTGGGAGTGGTGGTGGTGGTGTCGTAGTGGGCTAAAGCACATAACTGGTAATCAGAAGGTTGCTGGTTCGATCCCCACAGCCACCACCATTGTGTCCTTGAGGTTGGCACTTAACTCCAGGTTGCTCCGGGGGATTGTCCCAGTAAATGATGCCTAAACCATAAATGCATGCTTAGGAAAACAAAGTAATGTGGCAGTGAGCAAACATCACTTCCGGAAATTTGTTGTAAAAGAGGCCTGTTTTGTTTGAGCATTACATCAATAGCTAAAACCTTTCAGGCATATGTCAATCTCAGTTGCATTAAATGCACCGAGCTCTGATCGTTAGAGCGCAGACACAAATGTGTACTATATTACTTGGATGAAATGAAGTCATAGAAAGGCGAATGAGCATGCAGGTAGCGCTTTGCTATAAAGTGTGAGTCGATCAGCGTTGGTAAGCTTTTATCTGTGCGAGTGGTCGTCTCTTGAGAAGTCCCTTCATACATGAACGCTTATTCTAAAAGCCTGGGGCTCCGGTCCGGTTACCTTCTGTTGGGCCAGAGAGAACTGTGAAACATCTTAACCTATGGGACTCCTGTATGGCTTTTACAATGTGCTTAATGACTTTGAGCTTGTCTTATAAGCTTCTAAGACTATTTTGGGGCCTTGGTTGTAGCAGAGACAGATTTAAACCACTTGTAGAAAAATGAATGGGAGAAATAGCAGTGCTCCGTATGGCAGCGGTCGTATTGGAAATCTCGCCTTTTGGGTTAAAAGAGACAATCACGTTTTTGAAAGAGGCATTGTCAGGTTTTTTTGTCTGTTTTTGTATTTCTAAGCATGTTTGAGTTAAAGAAGCAACGCCCGTGATGCAATCGCTTCAGATTTTAACAGTTTAGGAGATTTCGGTCTTTCCTCATTCGTTCCCCATAATGGCTGATGAGTGAACTGATTGGGTTAAAATGGACTTCAGCTGTAGTCCCTGCTGAAATATCTATCTTAAACCATTCTAGGTGGTTTGCAGGTTAATCTGGTCCATTTTGATGGTTTTTAGAGGAGTTTTTGGGCATTTTCAGCTGATCAGGCTGGGAGACCTGCATGCCAACCAGCTTAAAGGAATATCCCGAGTTCAATCCCAATTAAGCTCAGTCGACAGCGTTTGTGGTAAAATGTTGATTAAATTAATTTCTTTAAAAAGCTAAAATGGAGGTTTGTGTTAATCAACGCTAGTCCTCAAATGCTGTCGATTGACCTTAACTTGTATTGAACCCGGAATATTCCTTCTAGTCCGGCTTGGCGATAAACTGGACTAACTTAAACCGGTCCAAACCAGAAAACCCCTTAGGCTGGTTCAAGCTGACTTTGAGGGTTTGACATGCAAAAGCCATACAGTAGCACTCTTCCATTGACCATCTGCAGTACACATGGATGACAGTGACACATTATATCCATCATCAATTCTGATATTCAATTTGTTGCCAACTGAATGTGAAAATAGTCCAGAAAATCGATTGAGTGTGTGCCTGTGAGGTCAGTGCACTGATGAGGATTGCCATGTGGCTGATTGTAAGTTCAAAACATTGAAGCTCCACCTCACTGCTGGATTTGAACTCCGTCACAGTGACACACATTTAAAACCTCCCGTTACATTCATCTCATAAATACATTCACACGCTGCTGCGCTCATGTCAACACATTTTACTGTAAGACTCTCAGGCTCACGAGAGAGGGACACAACACCGCAGGTAAACTCAATTTATGATTCTGTTGAATACATCATGTAAACAATGATTGATGCAATGTATCATTATTTTTACAAGAACGTGCATTGTTACTTTATCTTGACCCATATAGACTATGTTAACTCTGCATAAGACATAAAGTCCAAAACTAGCCATGCAGTGATTTTAGTCAGGTTTTTAATTATGCTGAAATCATGTGTGATTATTTGCAATCTTTGCTATATATACAGTCGTTAAGTAAACCCTCACTTTCAGTGAATCTGTGCATGCTGGAAGTGGTTTTTACATGTTCACTAGACATGTGAACGGGAGTCTTTGCCTTATGTGACTCCATAGACGGTCTTGATTTGATCACATTAACCAAATTAAAGAAATACAAATTAATCCTCTTATGATTGCCACCTACACAGAGGGCCCTGAGCTCACTGAAAAGACATGATTTAATCACTTTCGAGTTTAATTACTTCCTTTAATCGTTAGGAGTTGTAAGGGGTGGCTCAGTTGGTAGAGCGGGTAGCCCACTAATTGCAGAGTTGGTGGTTCGAATCCTGGCTCACATGACTCCACAGCTCCAAAGTAGCCCCCATGGCAGGCTGTGTGTGTGTGTGTGTGTGTGTGTGTGTGTGTGGCTTAAGACTTAAAAAGGCGCTATATAAGTGCAGACCATTTGTTGGGGGCCCAATTTAAATTATTACAATTATACAGCTTTATTACACAACAATGCACCAAGTACAGACCCTAGTCCAATTTGATTGTCCAGTTGGTGTGAAATCGTTTTTTTGCACCGGAAAATGTTCTGGGATACAGCTCTGGTACAATTCGTAATTGGTAAATACGCTATCCATCGTAACTTGCGGATAATAATAGCATTGCAAACTGTTCCGTATTAGCGGGACATCCCGTATTATGCCCGAAATTAAGCCATGCATCCAGTGGCAAAAGCCTTGAGGTTGACATTGCATAGAGGGCACGTACTCAACACCTTGGACAGGAGCGTTTACCTGGAAGAAATCAATATTTGGAGCCACAGGATGTGGTTCACCAGTGGGATGAAGGGCTTGAATTAATATTCTGACATCCAGAAATAAGCACTACAGGACACCATATGCTATGAGAAAGACTGAAGTCTGAAACATAACAAAACGTGTGTCTATGAAATGAAGGTGAATAGCAGAGCCCAGATTTGGGTCACGGGAGAATTTAATGAGAAATGTTTTGAGTTCATATTGAAGACTTTGGCATCTTGAGGACATTTGAGCACAGTTTGAGACATTTTTCTGTTGCGATATCTTCTGAAACTCTAGAGAAGACACGTGTACTGGAGTCTTTTGTTCAGCAGAAACATCTGAGATGAAGGAGACCTCTAAGTTAACTTCTAATGACTTTAATTTAAACGTCTAATCTCATTGCTGTCTGAAGAAACAAGGACAAGATTTTCCAATGATCTTCTATTTATATCATGTGAAATATTGCACCATTGTGCTCCAAATGTTCCATGTTTTCCCACCAATATTTAAAGAGTATATCTTCAGCCGTTGAGTCTGGTGTTTTTGCTTTGTCATTTGTCCATATTGCCAGAGCTTGGGGGAATTTGTTGGATGGCGTAGCACCAGGCTGTACAGGAGCGGGCAAGAGAGCAAATAGAGCATGTTCTTATTTCCCTCAAGCCTCTCGCATGACATGCGCCGCAGCCCTCTGACAGTTGTGCAACACATAAGGGCTCAAACCCAAACCTTTGGTACAGCCGACACAACTAAGAATGTATTTTTATGTTCACATGTGAGATGAGGATTTGAGGAAGTTCTCCGCGACCAGTTCATAAATCACTAAATTAAAAGGTGGTTTTATGGCTGGTATCAAGATGGCAGTCAGTGCGACTGGTGGTCTATTCTCTTCATAATTTCAAGTGGAGATTGGAAGTTAGATGGTGTGTTTGTAAACCCCAGGATACTAACCTTTCCTATGTCATTTTCACAGGTATGGAGGAACAAATGGAGATCAATCGTGGCTTCTTCATGAAAGTGGACGTTCAAGATCATGTACACTATATAGTGGCATTTTTTGTGGCAGTCATTGGGGCTGTAGGGGTCATTGGAAACATACTGGTCATGTACGCCTTCTTCAGGTAGGTTGGGATTTCTTACTAATACTTGGTTTTCTCAATCCAGTTTTAAATATTCATATTTAGTTGTGTATGTTCACGGCCGACACATTTATAGAGAATGAAAGTGTAAAGGGCTGCGATGGACTGGCGACCTGTCCAGGGTGTCCCCCGCCTTTCGCCCAATGTTAGCTGGGATAGGCTCCAGCCCCCCGCGACCCTGTACACAGGATAAGCGGTTGACGATGGATGGATGGATGGATGAAAGTGTAAAGGGATCAACGGAAAGGAGGCGGCGAGAACTGGCTTTACGATACAAATAATTGTTTAATTTTAAACTCAAACAAAAGACAAACTCACACACATGACGGACATGTCCGTAAACGATCTCTCTCTCCCACACGATCCTCTGCAGTCGACCTTTATCCCTCTCGAAGGCTTGATTAGCCCAATACGGGACCGGGTGTGTAGGATCACGACCCGGCCCCGCCCTCCGCCCTGTCACAGAAAGTTCTCTAGATCTTATCTTAACCATTGAGTTCCCAGAGGATTGTTTTATTGCTCAAAAGTTGCCCTTTAATTGCTCAGGAGACTTAATGTTGTCTTAAGTTTGATTGAAGTATCAACTTTGTCTTAGATGTTTCTTTTAAAAGTCCTTAGGAGAAATAAAAGTAGACCCAAATGAGTCAGTTTAAAAATGAATGTGGATAGCTCAGATCATTTGGTCTTGATGAGAAATGTTTGAGTTCATTTTAATGGCAGACTTTGGGATCTTGGCAAATGTGAGCAGGCTTTGTGACGTTGTTGATCTCTTCTAAAACTCAAGAGGACACACGTGAGATTACTAGAGTCTCAGGAAAGGCAAGGGACTTCAGCAAGTCTCAATTTGCTCTCCATTTGTCATACTCCACAAATGTATTTTAAGATAGTGAAGTGTGTTCACTCATGTGACCACTATTTATTTGTCTTAAGTAAGGAATAATTGACAACGAACCATTGAATTATTGAAAAATAATGCACCCTCCGAGGTTGTAATGCAGCCGTGCCACGCAGCAGAGTGGCCGTTACACCTCGGGTGCAAATTACTTTTCAATAATTCAATGACCAGAGTCAATTATTACGATCATACCACGGAGACCACACCTTAGGACGTCGTTCAGGGTTTTACTGCAAGACATTTTCTGGTTTTCGTCCCTAAAATATTCTTGTGAGTGCAACTACTTTCTTCCGCCACGGATTGAGCGTGTTGTTTTGATACAGCCCCAGCCCACGTTCCAAAACGTCACTTCAGAACTAGCAACGGAGACTTGCGAGGATATCACTGCTTTACTGGAGCTCTTAATGGAGTTGCAAGGTAGTGCATCCGTGTGTGTATGCGCATGAGTGAAATCAAGAGACAGGAAGACAAAAAAATTTGAGAGATACCTGTGTTTGCGGCTCTCGATAGCAGAAACATTGCTTCAAAATCACCAAGATGTGAGTTTTATTATACTTCTCAGTGTTGTTATTCTTGTCTATAGCTGTCCCGTAGCTACACAACTGTTTTATTAAAGGGATAGTTCACCCAAAAATGAAAATTCTCTCATTACTTACTCACCCTCATGATATCACAGGTGTGTTTGACTTGCTTTCTTCACCAGAACACATTTGAAGAAAAATAGAAAAATGTCGCAGCTCAGAAGTTCCTTATAATGCAAGTGGATGGAGATCAGACTTTTGAAGCTCCAAAAATCACAGATAGTCAGCATACACATCATCGATATGACTCCCGTGGTTAAATTAATGTCTTCTAAAGTGACACGATTGCTTTTGGTTGGAAAAAAGATCAATGTTAAGTGCTTTTTAACTATAGTCCAATGCTACCGTTTGGCTTCACGAGAGAGCAGAGATCACGTGGTCTCCCGTTTGACATATTCGCGTTGACATGTTACGGACTTAATCTCATGTTAAGGGGGGGAGAGAGAGGGAGGGGAGAGAGAGAGAGAGAGAGAGAGAGAGGGGGGTGAGGTAGTGCAAGAGCACTTTCCAACTGAAATTGAAAAACATTTAGGATATTATAGACATTGTCATTTTTATCCAATGTATATAGCCAATGTCTTTCTTTTGTTGTAACTGAAGTCATTTGGTGAAGTGATGTGGAGACCTGGAACTACTATATAGCCGTGCGTTTACTGGAAAATAATTGCACACCTTAGAACATGTCAACCAATCAGAATCAAGCATCCAACAAACCTGTGGTATGATTCATCTTAAACCATGTGTCTGATCATATCACAGCTGATTTGATGTAATTTTCTTTAATGACTTAAACTGCAATGTTTTTGAACTCTACCAGTCTTGACATGGTTATACTGGCAGTCTTATTTTGGTCTTAGCTTAGAGGGACAGTTCGCTCCATTAATGGACTGCAACTTTTGCTTAATCATAGACTCATTTGTTGACACTTTGCGAGCAGCAGGACTTGGTGTCTGTTTCAGTCTTGTTAGCCAGGTATCAAGACTGCAAGGACAAAGTCATGAAGGTGCTCAATTGAGCATGACTTGCTCTGTCATAGATAAGATCTAATGGTAATAACATCCTTTTTGAATGGATGTTACATTTATATAGCGCTTTTCTGACACTACACTCAAAGTACTTTACGGAGTGGGGGGTTTCTCCCAACCACCACCAGTGTACAGAATCCACCTGGATGGTGGGACGGCACCATAGTGCATCAGTACACTCACCACACACCAGCTGTTGGTGGAGAGGAGAGTGTAGAGTGATAGAGCCAATTAATGGATGGGGAGTATTAGGAAGCCATGATTGAGAAGGGCCAATGGGGGGAATTTGGCCAGGACACCGGGGTTACACCCCCTACTCTTTTCGAGAAATGTCCTGGGATTTTTAATGACCACAGAGAGTCAGGACCATGGTTTAACATCTCATCCGAAGGACAGTGCCTTTTTACAGTATAGTGTCTCCATCGCTATACTGTGGCATTAGGACCTTCGCAGTCCGCTGGGTGAACACCCCCTGCTGGACTCCCCAACCTTACTTCCCAGGAGGTCTCCCATCCAGGTGCTATGTCCCTCACCCAATACCACCCATGTCTGACTTGCAAAAGCAAGAAGCAAATCATGGTTCATGGCTGTGATGTAATCTAAAGGCTATTGGCTATCTTAAAAGAAAAGAAAGTAGTCCATATGACTTGAGCCCTAAATTCCAAAAGCCTAAAGCCATACAATAGGTTTGTTTGGAAAGTAGTTCAATCATCAACCCCAACGGAGCAGCTTCATATAAGCCACATTTTCCCAAAGATAAATCATGCATAGCATAGCGTGACACAGTTCTACCATTCTGGATGACTGCATTGAAACTACATATAAACACTCAATACAAAGATGCACTTCTAGAAACTGCTGTCTGCTATAGCCTCCTAATGATGTGATTGCATAATGTAAATAAAATGAAACCACACACAATTATGTAACATGTCACATTGATTGTAAACAAACCAAAATGTTTTTTGACCGTAATTAATTAGATGCACATGCAACCCTGTGGGGTTTGAGAGTTTAGGGGTCAAGGGTCATGGGTGACAATGGTACATGTTTAGAATGTGCCAAAAATAAACTCAGTGATTGTTGGCGAGAGAGAGAGAGCGAGAGAGAGAGAGAGAGAGGGACAATGCCACTTAATGCCAGTATAATTTTCCAGGTCCACTACACATAACGGGAATCAATGCGCCAACCTCTGTGGAACAGTTTCTGATTTACTCTAGCAGTCATCTCTATTAACAGTGCTTTTGGGGTTTTAGAAAATACTACATGTGCTCATGCATTTACGTTATGGTTTGTGCTATGGTCATTGTTGAGAGAAAGTTTGCTATTATTTTTCTAAACGATCGGACTTGTGGATTTTCACTTAGCGAACAAAAGATTAGTGAAAAATCCCATAGACTTGCATTATCAGTTGCAAGTTACAACTTAACCTAGTGTTAGTGTAAACGGACACTTAAAGTGATTTTTCACCATTGGCTAGAAAGCTTCTGATGTACCGATCCGGACTCATTGGCATAATTATGATTTCTTTTTCCACTGTGGAGATCAGGATTGGCTGGACAAGTGACCAATCATCAGTCACGATGCAGAGATGGATTACCGACAGTGCAAATAAATGATCTATTTTCTAACAACCTATGGAGGGGGGCCCTTGGAGATAATTGTCCTGGGGCCTTTGCAAGTCATAAACCATCCCTGCATGTCAGTAAAGGTGTTCTCTGTTCTGAGCATGGCTTGCTATCCATGATGAGAATTGCGTGTAAGGAGTGGTTTGTAATTGAACCATGCAACTGGAACCATTACTTACTGTTACGTTTACATTTATGCATTTGGCAGACGCTTTTATCCAAAGCGACTTACAGTGCACTTATTACAGGGAGTTAAGTGCCTTGCTCAACAGTGGCATCTTGGTGGTGCTGGGGCTTGAACCCCCAACCTTCTGGTCAGTAACCCTGAGCCTCAACCACTGAGCCACCACTGCCCCCAGTTTACCGTAACTCAAAACTGTTGGGCCTGATGGTAGAATAGTGGCTTAAGTAACAACTTACGCACAACTAAATATTTGAGCGCACCATTAAACTTAGTTGAAACGTAACCCTACATATATACTAAATATTTGCAAATAAATAAGGAGTAATGGTTGTTAGTAAAAAGGCTGACTTGATTGGATTAAATAAAATGTATGTTGCATGAGTATTTAACGACAGTCCCTGATTAATTTTAGATACAGTTCCTGAATCAATTATGAGCCCTTAGTGTGAACTTGACGTCCCAATTAATGCATTTATGGAAGGCTGGTGCAACCTTACCCAGAATGTCATAGGGGCGGTCTGTATTGATTTGGGCCAGTAAGCAACACCTTGCAACCACACAGAACACGCTAACAACTCTGTAGCAATGCACTAAAGCACTCAGAACAGATTAGCAACCACAAAGCAATGCCTAGCAAGAGTTTTGCATAAAGTAAGCACCACTTGCATTTTCTTCAGAAAATGTGAAACTCTAGTTTTATTTCATACTGTATGTCTGCATAGTAATGTTGTTGCATATGTGCAACACTAAATCATAATCCAGCTCCATCCCAGAATATGGCCAGCATTCCCTAATGACTGGTTTTAATCAGAAGCCAGTTTACTGCAGCATTAATAGACTCTAGAGAACATGTGTGGATTTTCCTCCTGGCTGAGAATTGCTTAAACTTCGACCCATTTTCATAAATAAACTATTGTGTGGCTTTGGAGGTTGTCTACCAGCTGAAGGGAAAGCATGTGGTTGTTCTGAGAAGTGCTGGTATGTCTCCTGTGGTTTGTTGTGGAGGGTCTCGGGTGGCTAATGACCAGGGCTGGACTGGGAAGAGAAATCGGCCTGGGATTTTAAATAGCAACTAGCCCAAAAGTGTGTGTGTGTGTGTGTGTGTGTGTGTGTGTGTGTGTGTGTGTGTGTGTGTGTGTGTTCTGCATAACGTGGCAGCTCATTTTAGCTTATCGCGGCCCATTCGGCCCATTTCACCCATGATCAGCCCCAAAGTGCGTCGGCCCACTGGGACAATGCCCGGTATGCCAGATTACCAGTCCAGCCCTGCTAATGACTGATGAATGGAGCTGAGGCGTGTCAGCAGGTGATGCAAGGTGAGGTTTCAATCTGAAGAAACTGCGTGAACTGTGTCTGTATTTTGAATAAAATGATATGTAACAAAAAAGATTGACATTGGATAAATTCTATCTGACTCCTTGTACAGAATTAAAGGAGGTAAAGAGCATTGTTTCCAGAGACGGTGTAAGGAGGAGACAGACATTTTTCATATGTGAAAAAAAAATAAAAAATAAAAAAAATGTACTGGAGCAGTTTTCAGTTTCCACTGTGTTGTACAAAAAGTGAGCTAAATGTTCTCCCAAACAGATAAGGTTTTTAAGGTTAATGCTATTTTGAGTTTTAAATCAGTGAAACCTACCTCCCAAACTTAACTTGTACTGTCATAAAAGCATAAATGAGGAAATAAACGAAATTGCTAATGCATCCTCTTCATTTTGTGGTGCTTCTGTGACACTCTGGGCTCGAGTGTTCTTCAGGACTCTTACCACAGTGCATCACGAGTGCAACCCTCTATTAGCTAAGCTACTGCGCAAGTTGGTTATGTAATGCAAATATTAAAATTTACATTTACATTTATGCATTTGGCAGACGCTTTTATCCAAAGCGACTTACAGAGCCCTTATTACAGGGACAATCCCCCCGGAACAACCTGGAGTTAAGTGCCTTGCTCAAGGACACAATGGTGGTGGCTGTGTGGATCAAACCAGCAACCTCCTGATTACCAGATTACCAGTTATGTGCTTAGACCACTACACCACCACCACTCCGTTTGTGGTGTAGTAACAGTGTTTTGATGTGAAATCGTTGTGTAAGGAATGGAGCGAAAAGTGTTTATGAAGTGATCATTTTGGCCATTTGTGTAAAAGTAATTGTTTTAGTGCCTTTTAGTGTTTATTTCAACACGTAAAATATATATATATTTTTTCTTTGCACAAGTATAGAAGTAGTAACATGACTCTACGAGACCAGGTTGAAAATTGGTACCAAGTTTGTCAGATTTGATTGAGGATGTTATTGTTAAACATTATTGAAACGCAATCTTGCCAAACAATTTTGGAGATTTTGGACTTTCCCCATTCAAGTACGCAGCACCAGTACTTGTATAACCTTTACCGATATAATATAGCTGACCGGGGACATAAATTGCTGCCAAGTGGATTTGCCTTAAAGGGACTTTGCGAGACTTTTGGAGTAAATGTGCAAGCTAACAATCAACAGCAATGATCACTTTAGCTAGAGGATTGAGGGAAATGCATCAATGTTGTCTGGCAAAAAGTGACATACATTTAATGTACATCAAAGCTAATTATATGATTATATTTAGGTATTTTGTGTTTTAGTAACAAAAAGCTACGAACACCGCCAAACTACTTCATCATGAACCTTGCAGTGAGCGACTTCCTCATGGCCGCCACTCAGTCGCCCATCTTTTTTGTCAACTGCATGTACAAGGAATGGGTGTTTGGTGAAACGGGCAAGTAATGTTCCTCCAGTCCTCTTCACATTCACACTTTCTCAATTCAATGCATTGGTCAACAGATGTTATCACATGATGAGATACACCGCTAGTAAGCACACGGCTTTGACAATTGACATGTATCTTTTGCTTCACCTTGCAGGTTGTAAGATGTACGCCTTCTGCGGGGCTTTGTTTGGAATCACATCCATGATTAACCTTTTGGCGATTTCAATCGACCGCTACATTGTGATCACCAAGCCTCTGCAGGCCATCGGGTGGACGTCCAGACGTCGGACACTCCTAATTATCCTCCTGGTCTGGCTCTACTCTCTGGCCTGGAGTCTGGCACCACTTTTGGGATGGAGTGAGTCCCATTATTTACTCAATCTGTCCCTCAGCCTTGGATGCAACAACAAATTCTGATGGTCTTATGTTTCTGGTAACATCTGATACAGTCTTTACTGTTTTCATTGGATAGGTTCCTACATCCCTGAAGGCCTCATGACTTCTTGCACATGGGACTATGTAACCTCCACTCCAGCGAACAAGAGCTACACCCTGATGCTCTGCTGCTTTGTGTTCTTCATCCCTCTGGGAATAATCTCCTACTGCTACTTCTTCATGTTCTTGGCCATTCGGAATGCAAGCAGGTACAACACACACTCTACTAGTACCTTTAATGAGGTCTACATGGTGTACATTGTCGCTCTTGAGGAAAGGTTTGCCATCTTTCTATGTGTTCAGAGATGTGGAGAAGCTGGGGAACCATGTGAGGAAGACGACTCTTATGCAACAGCAGTCCATAAAGACAGAGTGGAAGCTGGCGAAGATCGCCTTTGTGGTCATCATTGTGTTCGTGCTGTCCTGGTCTCCTTACGCCTGCGTCACACTCATCGCCTGGGCAGGGTATCTATCAGCTTGTTCTCTTTTTGTTTCTAATGCTGCTGGGTTCTTTATCTTTCAAACAATACATTTGAAGTGTCATTGACACAGGCTAGTTACTTTAGATGGCTTCTGATGACCTGTAGATAGAACTATACAGGCTGATTCAAAGTTTCGTACAGTACATATGCATATACTTCCATGCCTTGCCTCGATGTGTTTTTGGTCTTTTTTTCTATCAATGGCCAAGAGCCATTACACATTCTTGACACATTCTTGACAAACACAACTTGATGTATTTAACCAATGTAATGTGAGTTGATAGTCCTTCGAACTCAAAGAAAAATATCACCGAGGGGCGAATTTGCTCAACAGTTGTGCCACTTTAGTGCACAGTATTTCAATGCAAAAACCTGCATCTAATTAACTGAAGACACACACTCCTAAGTGCACATTTTGCATGCATTTTCTAGTGATCATTTCAGCAGTAGTTTATTAAATGATGACCAAATAACGGAGTAGAGCGTTACAGCTGGGCTAGCTAATGGCATAGACCATTACAACAGGATAATCAGAAAGGCATTATAGAGTGTGTAGGGCAAGAGCAAGACAGCTTGTTGCAAACACATCTGCGAGTGTGTACGGGAAGCGATGGAGTGCAGTCTGCTGGAGTCTGCTGGAGTCCAGGATAATCAAGCATGTGAATCTTTCTGCTCAGCCCACAACACCTTTGGGTCACTGCCATGCCATGTAAACAACCACTGCAGGGGTCATCTCACTCATACTATGTTCTATTGACCAGTAACAAACACACTTCATCTCAAACCAGTTGGCTGTCTGCTTGGTTCCAGTGGTGTGTTGTTCCATTTGTCAAAGGTTTATGGGCATCACAAATAATGACATCAGTAACTGCTTTTTGACCCTCATGATCCAAGTTCTGTGAACCTTCAGGCCACATCCCCAACAATGAATCCCTGCTGAAAAGACCAGAATTTCCATGCTGGTTAGGCTGGTTTATGTTGGTTTGGTACTGGTCCAGCTTGTTTCTCTGGTGAAGCTGTTTGATATTTTGCTAGTTAAAAGAGTTAAACAAAGATGTTCATGCTGGGAACCAGCACCCAGAACGACATCTGAAATGCCCAGCTGCTTTTTAGCAGGGATGTTCTACTTCTTGAAATGAAATAATGCTTTAAAAAATCTTTGCTGTTTTTTTTTTAATCTTTAAGGTACAGCCACATTCTCTCTCCATATTCTAAGGCAGTACCTGCAGTGATTGCCAAAGCATCTGCCATTTACAATCCTTTCATCTATGCCATCATACACTCCAAATACAGGTTCGTTCAAGCATTCGTTCAAGGGTAAACTCCTTGGAAACCACATAATACTGTCACAAGATATACTGTATGGTGCTGTGTAAATTAAGTGAACATTCACCCTCTTCTCTCAACATTTGACTGTCATTTGACAGAGACACACTGGCTGAGAAGGTGCCATGTCTGCATTTTTTAGCCCAGTCGTCACGTAAGGTCTGCATCTCTGTGTCGAACAGTGAGTCCTCCTTCAGAGAATCCATGCTCAGCAGACAGTCCTCTGGGTCCAAGGCCAAGTTTCAACGTGTGTCCTCCATATCAACTGGTGACACGGTTTGTATTTTATTTTGAAGAGATTGAATAATGTAAATGTCCTACCCGGCCTCGAGCCCATGGTGGTAATTAAGACCACATGCCACAACATTATTCTGCAAAAAGTCCATGTGACTTTAATCATGCGATCATACTTTTTAATCCTTAATTCTGCTTATAGCTGATATGCTAATATTTACTGTGCATGTTATACTACAATCTTTAAAGTAGCTCCCTTGTGCCATTTTAGGATAGAGTGGAAGCTTCCAACACTAGACAGCCAAAGCACAGGGGAGCAAATACGTCCTTTTGAAGATGATGTATTACACTTAATCCATCAATGTATCCTTATGCAGACAAACTTGCAACTGTGTTGATATACATTAGACTGTGGAATTTATTAACAAGGCTCTGCAGATATGTCTACAGGGGTACTGATCACTATGACTATTGCTCAGAGTAAAGTGATCTGAAAAACCCCCAAACTTTTAAGTAATAAACTTGGGCATGTATCTCATCATGCTTTTTGCCTGGCTGATGATAAAACAAGCAAATAAATAAATAAATCCCATTGATTTACATTGAATGAGAGAGCCAAGCCATTTCTAGAGAATCAAAAAAACTTTGGAGCGGGCTCTTTTAACTTGAGCCAGTAAGTAACCACCTTTTGAACACATTTGCAACTGCATTGCAATGCATTAAAAACCACCCAGAACACTTTGCTTCTTAGCAACACCCTGGCAACTACCACCCTTGCAACTGCATTGCAATGCATTAAAAACCACCCAGAACACTTTGCTTCTTAGCAACACCCTGGCAACTACCACCCTTGCAACTGCATTGCAATGCATTAAAAACCACCCAGAACACTTTGCTTCTTAGCAACACCCTGGCAACTACCACCCTTGCAACTGCATTGCAATGCATTAAAAACCACCCAGAACACTTTGCTTCTTAGCAACACCCTGGCAACCACCACCCTTGCAACTGCATTGCAATGCATTAAAACCACCCAGAACACTTTGCTTCTTAGCAACACCCTGGCAACTACCACCCTTGCAACTGCATTGCAATGCATTAAAACCACCCAGAACACTTCGCTTCTTAGCAACACCCTGGCAACTACCACCCTTGCAACTGCATTGCAATGCATTAAAAACCACCCAGAACACTTCGCTTCTTAGCAACACCCTGGCAACCACCACCCTTGCAACTGCATTGCAATGCATTAAAAACCACCCAGAACACTTCGCTTCTTAGCAATACCCTGGCAACCACCACCCTTGCAACTGCATTGCAATGCATTAAAAACCACCCAGAACACTTCGCTTCTTAGCAACACCCTGGCAACTACCACCCTTGCAACTGCATTGCAATGCATTAAAAACCACCCAGAACACTTCAGCTTCTAGCAACACCCTGGCAACTACCACCCTTGCAACTGCATTGCAATGCATTAAAAACCACCCAGAACACTTCGCTTCTTAGCAACACCCTGGCAACCACCACCCTTGCAACTGCATTGCAATGCATTAAAAACCACCCAGAACACTTTGCTTCTTAGCAACACCCTGGCAACTACCACCCTTGCAACTGCATTGCAATGCATTAAAAACCACCCAGAACACTTTGCTACCAAGCAACACCCTGGCAACCACCACCCTTGCAACTGCATTGCAATGCATTAAAAACCACCCAGAACACTTCGCTTCTTAGCAACACCCTGGCAACCACCACCCTTGCAACTGCATTGCAATGCATTAAAAACCACCCAGAACACTTCGCTTCTTAGCAACACCCTGGCAACCACCACCCTTGCAACTGCATTGCAATGCATTAAAAACCACCCAGAACACTTCGCTTCTTAGCAACACCCTGGCAACCACCACCCTTGCAACTGCATTGCAATGCACTAAAGAACACCCAGAACACTTTTCTACCAAGCAACACCCTGGCAACCACCAAAAACACCCACACATGGTTTGCCTGGGCAACCACCAATCACATTTCTTTCAGAAATTGTACAAATCTTGTTTAATACCATAGGCCTTTTTCTCATCATGGTTAAAGTGAGATATATCATTTACTTTGTGCTAAACATGATAACATACATATGTGCTTTAGGTCTGGAGTGATGTACAGTTAGATCCAATGGACCAGAAGACCCTCAGAAACTCACACTCGGCCAGTCTGTTGAGAGATAATGGGTGGAAGCAGCATTCCCAGCAGGGAAAGACCAAAAACAAGGGAAGACCAGGGGAAGACCCCAGTGAAGAGAAGGTAAGGTATGTCTATATCCCCAGTGACATGACAGAGAAGTCTTGCTTTGCCCCGCAAACACTACTGAGTGTTGTCTACAATTCTGCCTGCTTCTACATGCCTGACTCTTGCCTGTTACCCATTTATGGATTAATGCCTGGACTTTGACCCCTGCCTGTCTCATCGTCTGTGGATATACCTGTGGACTGTTTGCCTTTGTAAGATCTTTACCTGTGTTCTGGTTTATGGATTTATGTCAAGACTGCATAACGTCAAGTGTGCTGTAAAGATTCTCCCGATGCCGTTACTATATTTACGTCACCACCAGGTTCATAAGAACTGATGCAAAATCAACATGGATTTCATTGTTTGATCAGGGAGTTGCTCATTTTTAGGGCTGTCTCAAAGGAAAAATCGTTCCAGTGCACTGAAATGTTAGCTCCCTAAAAACTAGGGAGCATCATTGCTCACTATGTTCCCCTTCCAGAAACGTCATAATGTCTTCTTTAGTCTCAAGTCGTTTGAAGTCAAAGCCTTATATTCTCTTCAAAAGAGATGCTGTTTGTAATGTCTTCCATCCACTATGAACTCACCCATTGTTTCATGCCTAGTTGTTTATTTATTTGCGAGGGATCCATGTAATAAGCGGGATAATGTACAGTACAATAAACCCTTTCAGGTTGATACAAGAGTGCTCCGCTCTGTGTCAGGGTCCTGCTCAAGCCGACATGATTTCCATCCATCCATCTTCAACCGCTTATCCGAAGTCGGGTCGCGGGGGCAGCTGCTCCAGCAGGGGGCCCCAAACTTCCCTATCCCGAGCCACATTAACCAGCTCTGACTGGGGGACCCCGAGGCGTTCCCAGGCCAGTTTGGAGATGTAATCTCTCCACCTAGTCCTGGGTCTTCCCTGAGGCCTCCTCCCAGCTGGACGTGCCTGAAACACCTCCCTAGGAGGCGCCCAGGGGGCATCCTTACCAGATGCCCAAACCACCTCAACTGACTCCTTTCGACGCAAAGGAGCAGCGGCTCTACTCCGAGCTCCTCACGGATGACTGAGCTCCTCATCTCTAAGGGAGAAGCCCGCCACCCTTCTGAGGAAGCCCATTTTGGTCGCTTGTACTCGTGACCTAGTTCTTTCGGTCATGACCCAGCCTTCATGACCATAGGTGAGGGTAGGAACAAAAATTGACCAGTTGATCGAGAGCTTTGCCTTTCGGCTCAGCTCTCTTTTCGTGACAACGGTGAGATAGAGCGAGTGCAATACCGCCCCCGCTGCCCCGATTCTCCGGCCAACCTCCCACTCCATTGTCCCCTCACTCGTGAACAAGACCCCGAGGTACTTGACCTCCTTCACTTGGGGCAATACCTCCTTCCCTACCTGGAGTACGCACTCCATCGGTTTCCCGGCATGATTTATTATGCAATAACAAACAGCCGACTGTACATTGTCCCTTATGTATCACACATGAATTGGAATGACAGAATATGTTGCTTTGCTAGTTTGAATGTGGTATCATTAACTTTTAATCCATTACAGCCTCCAGTCACAGAGTGTGGATCTTTGAGCAGTTACGGCCATGACCTGGTATCCGAGTCCATCAACATGGCAACCATGCCTCTCCTCATGGCCAAAAACAGTCCAGAGCTGGAACAGGAGAAGGAAGAGGAATGTGAGGAGGAAGATACCCTGATAGGACAGGAGGACAACCATTCTGTGAGCCTCCCAAGCAAAGGTCTGGCTTTTTACAAAGACACGGACATGGCCCAAATCATTGTTAGGCTCACATCAGAGAAGAGAGCAATGCAGACAAGAGAAGGTGACAATATTGGGCCTCAATAGCTTGAACTGCTCCCCTGAGCTTCTGGAGTCTGTAGAGAGTTTCCTTTCCTGAGGTGGAACCAGAGAGCTGAAGGCAAGTCCACACACTGGAGAACCAGAGTCTTCCGTTGAGAGTTTCTAGGTTTTCACATCATAATTCTAGAAGGCAAATTGTATGTGACGTTGATGCACTGTCCCGCAGAAGTCTTGTGCTTTC
>NC_068318.1:32067953-32105453 GCF_025860055.1 Xyrauchen texanus
TTAACAGCTGACTAGAGAACCAGTTATCATATAGAGCGGTGTCTGAGAATTTGTTTACAGGTCAGTAAGGTAGTTTCGAGGTACAGAGGTCAAACTCGCTCGGCTAAACATTAAACTGTCAGATGTTTAAGCAGCACTGAAAGCTGAAACTCAAAAGCAGTTACAGCCTGCAGAGCTTCGTTTCCTTTAGAATAAATTCATAAATTACCTCCAATAGAGCGGTAGCTCACCCCTGTCTACACATACGGTGATTTAGCTGTTGTCAAATGCGTTATTTTAGTGCTTGGATTGGATGTAGAATTAGGTAATTCCTCTATAAATGGAACTTTCCAGAAACTCCATGCCGGGTTGTCGCATGCTGCTGCTTTTAGCCGTTTGGATGTTTGGCTGTGATCTCAAACCAATATTGGCAGTCCATATTTAACCCTCATCGTACTGATTTAAATGGTATATTATTGGGCCACTGATCTGCAGTTTGTCAGTTTTCCAGGGCGTGCCTTTGGCATCATGCCGTCCAGTCACTGAGCAGCCTGGCACCATTCGTACCGTGGGAAAACCCAACCGTTTCGTTGTTTCAGTTCATCCAAGGTGATGGACATATTAAGCCTTCCATTTAAAAGCACAGGAGATATTATGGAATAGGACTGAATAACTTGAGGCCGCATTTGAAATAATCGCGTTATTCTCTGCTTTTGGCGTCCAACTGTGTAGAGGCAAGCGTGCATCACGTGCACACATTGTATTAGCCAGTAAAGGTGTTTGCATGCAACACAAAATCGGCGTAATGTGCAAAAACTTACTTGTGTCGATCGGTTTATTCTTAAGCTATTTATGATCTTACACCAACAACGGATCACCATTTAATGCATTTACATGATCAAACGCATTGTCGGCTTATTAAGCGTAATCCGCACTCTTTCAGTGTCTTTTGAAGTAGGGCTTTGTTTTCATTGTTGTTCATTCACCCATTCACGCACCAATGACGGCATGACATGTCAGCTGTGGATATGAAAGTTCTGGTTTGTTCACGCCAGTCGCACAGAATGATCAGGTGATGGGTTGGCATGAGTGTTTCTGGAGGCATTCATCGTTTCTCCATTCTTGGCTTTCTTCTCCTCCAGCTCTGGAATGTCCTGTTTTGTTTCTGCTGCCGTGGAAACGGACCTGAGAGCTTTCGGTTTGGTAGCATGTGCTGAGATCACGGCACATGGCACTGTGTCACGCTGAAGTCACCGCTCTACCACCTGAGCCACAGCCGCCCCAGTATATGCTGAAATGCACGATACCATTAAACTGGATTTCTAAAGAGAAACAGATCTCTTCCCTTAGACAAAGTTAACTCAAATCTGCATAATATTGGAAAGACTCTTTATTTTATTTTTTTTACCAACAATTGACAAATCTAATGATGCATTTTGGAAACTAAAACATAGGAAAGTTAACACCTGTTAATCGTCCAATCAAACACGGCTAAATATCGGATTATTAATTGGCCTGGCTGATATATTGGTCTAATTCCCATTACAAATGGAAGTTTGGGACGTGACTAGGGCTGGGTATTGTTTCAGATTTCCCGATTCAATTTGACTCTGATTTTCAAGCTCTTATATTATATCTATTATATTTCGGTTACTGTTTAATGCCCCTTTTGCTTACATATGCAATAAAAAAATGTTTCCAGTTAATGCTGTTAATTATACTGGTACATTAGGAAAATATTAATTTCACAAATTATATTTTATTAGTTTTCCATCATTTGTCACATTTTGCCTTTTTTAAAAATGAAAAAAAATATATATATATTTTTTTTTTGTTACATTTTAATTGCACTATTTGATGTATTTGCATTCATTTGTTAAGACGTTCTAAAATGCAGCACTGTCTCTAAGAAATGCGTCTGTAGATGACGCATTTACTGACTTTAGGGAACCAAAAGGATATTAAAATAGACATTATTCAATGACAAATGAGTCGCGTGGATCTCCTCTTTGAACACGGCAACTTTGTCATTGTAGTAGAGGGTTACACACACACACACACACATATGCGTGTGTGTGTGCAACCTTCTACTTCAAGAGATGGACTAAAAACACGAACCTCACATTTTGATTTCAATTGAGCAATGTTTCTTCAAAGTTCTTCATGGCTCCTCGAGTCTTGATGGAGCGTGACACTTTTGATGATAACTCTGAATGACAACTGAATTTATCTTGATAAGAAATTTAAGCTATTAGAAAGTCTTTGTAGAAATACACACATGTCTCGTGGCTCCAGGCTTGGAAAACCGATTCATTTGCTGTATTCAATATGTGACACAATGCTTCTATAACCGCACCCTTTATGGTTCTGCTAGAACTGTTGGCAAAAGAACGTGTTGTTGCATCAGTTATTGACTCATTCTGTAATCACTCAGAAAACACAACGCTGTAACCAGGTCGTCTTTCGTATCTTATACGTCTGGAAAGTTAACAGCCTATTAAAACCACCTATTTGCCTTCTAGTTCATTTTAAATGATCCTGCATCAGTTGTACACAAGTGTGCCGCACAAGCCCTCAAAAGTGACGCCAAAACGTCTCGATCGCCCCCCGTTGACTGGTCCTATTCTAGGTCATAAGCCCCGCCTCCCCATGTTATTCAACGGGACGTGAGACCAACTAAACAATTAAATTACACTTCACATATCTTTTTTCCAAAGATAGTTTTTGTCATTTACTGTAGTTTCTATCACGTTGATGTCATTTCAAGTGTTTGTTTTCAGAATAAGTTTGTTTTTAGTTATTTGATGCTATAAAAACGCTGCTGTGACATCATGATTGACAGCTGTGATTGACAGGTTCTCTGAGTGAAGTAGTCACTGAAGCACCAACAGACTTTTTTTCGGGATCTTCGGAGGACTGAGGAGATTGGAGCTTTAAATGTAATATCTACATTTCTATAATTAATTATTTCACACCGTCATAAGTCAAAAGGGGCGTGTGCTTGCGATTGATTCAGCGAGAGTGAGGGCGGGGCCTTGATTTCGCGGCTTTACTTCCTGCTCCCTACTGCGCAGGTCTGGTCCCGAAATCGCAACTGCGCAGACTCAAGTCCTAAGATGTCAGCGCCATATCGGGACACTGGCGGCTTCAGTTCTCACCAATGGAAAACAGCGACTGTTTGTTTTTTTTTAACAGTCTATGGTTGTACACAACATTTCTAAAGTGAACCAAACACCTATTTGATAGACGTATTTCCTAAAATGTTTCCTTAATGTATAAGTTCACCCAAAAATGATGGCTGGTGATGGTAATATTGGCATGGATAATCATTATAAAATCAGGATGGAAAGGAGACTTGTTAAGTATCACCCTGTAACTGCCTAGCAACCAGATGGGGTTACCCTAACAACCAAATAACAAATCGCATATCTCTGCACCAGAACATCGTAGAGACCTCCAGGTTGATTTATTTCACTCAGGATTCTTTTGTAACTAAAATAGTTGAAATAATCCTACTAAAAATAGTTTAGGGTTAGGGGTTAAGGCAGGTCAAAAAAACTAGCCATATCAACTTCCCAAAAGTATTTCACATCAACTTCCCATAAATAAAATGTATGCGTTCTGTAGGGCTCTTGCACACTAGAGAGGTTTGACAGAGCGGTTGACTAGTAGGAAACCACAAGATTTGTTTTTGACTGTGTGGAAAGCCCTGTCAGTTCAAATCAAGCGTGAATACAGAGAGTTAGATTTTACCAATGCACAACTGGTCTGTCACAACTGGTTTGTCCTTTTCTTGCATTGCACCAAAACTGAACATTTTCTCAACTTTAAGTTGCACGTTGGAGCGTTTTTTGCAAACCCTGGAGTCTTTGCGATGCACCATTCCCATTGAAATGAATGGATGCATGTGGTAAACTTTAGCATGTAGGTGTGGTTAGAAACAGACGCGTCACAGTTACAGCAATAGGACAAGCTCTTAAAATACTTGTGTGCAGCAAGAATGCCCCCCTCCCATCTCCTTTATATAAATAGAGATTGCTCTTTTGTTTTATCTGTACTTGCGAGATATGTTTGGACAATGAAGCAGCTTGTCCTTAGACTTACTTAGTCTGTTCCAGATAATTGTAGCTATTTCACAGGTAGGCCTTATATAGGTATTTCTGCTCTGCCTGGCTATTTGTTGTAGCCAAAAGTTTGACCCTTTTTTAGTAACACAACAGTCGTGCTTCTGTGATGCGTTGTAGTCTCCAAGGATTTGTGGTGCGTTCAGTTTCGGTGCTGTTGAGTGCTCATTGTTGATCTTGGATTAAACAGGAAATGGCATGACTGACTAGTTGAAACAACTTCGTTTTGACACTTCCGAGGCTAAGAGTTTGTCCAGATCTATCGATGCTACATCAAAGACGTCGATTAGATCATGTTTCGGCTGCCTGTATAGAATTAGACGAAAACAGACATAATAGATGACCTAATCTGAGCGTCCTGCTGCAAGAACAACAGTAATGATGTGTAAATATTTCTGATGTTTCTCAGGTTGTCAATTGGACCTAAGCAGTACTTGGCTACACCAGAAACAGTGACCCAACCAACCATGAGCAGCACCTACAGCGTATCCTTGATCGGACCTTCTCCCTGGGGTTTCAGACTTCAGGGTGGGAAGGACTTCAGCATGCCACTCACCATCTCCAAAGTAAGTGTCATGCTGTGAATGCTTTAGTTGAACCTTCATATTATGGAGGCATCTCTGTGTTGCTCTTCTATGTCCTTCGTATACCGGTAAGTGTAAATTAAAGACCCTGGAAGCCATGAACCGAACCAGTTTGAGGGTGTAGGGGACACCAATTCGATTGCATCTTTTCAACTCGTGATTTGGTTTCTCTTCAGGATCATGGGTAGTGTTTTTTTTATTTAGTTGATATAACGTGGACTGATGGCATCAACAGATGCATATGGGTTAATGACGTGATGCTCATTTTTTGTAAGCTTATAATACATTTAAAAAAAAATGCATTACAAGCAGGGCTGGACTGGTAATCTGGCATACCGGGCATTTTCCAAGAACCGAGCTGGCTGGCTGGTCGGCCGCGGAACGGACCAAATGGGCCGCGATATGCAAAAATAGGAAAAGGACAGCGAACGGGGCTAGTTGCTATGTAAAATCCCGGGCCGATCACGTATGTTCGATTTTGTCACCTTGGATAACCATATGTCCCATATATTCAAATGACATTGATTAATATCCTCAGAGCTCATGGTAGGTCGGTCTTTAAAGGTTTACAATCATCTTTAAAAATGTATTCACCCATGTAAAAAAATTTAAACTTTCGGGACCAAACTTTTACGCTCTTAGCGAGTGGGACATTCTCATTCTAGAGGACATTTGAATGGACAAACATTGTTAAATGTCTCTGCATGCAAGATGATGTCATCAATATTTTTGGTCTACTTTTTTAAATGCATTAATCTGCCAAAAGTTTGTTTTTTAGTGTCAACGTTTAGGAGTACTCTAGCATATATCACCTTTCAAAGCTACAGACATAGACTAAAAACAACAAAACTAGGATTTTGATCTTTAGGATGGGCAAATATCCTCATCGGACAAGGGGGGTGCCAGAAGTTTTTGAGGGGTACAAGGAAATGCAGGTCTGCAACCGACCCTAGCCGATGGGACCTGTGAAACCGCCGGGTTCGGGCCAGTTTTTGAAGTATGATGTCGGGTTTGTAATTAAAAAATAAACGTGCCAATACCGTGGTGGCTCAGTGGTAAAGATGCTGGCTATCGCACCTGGAGTCGCGAGTTTGAATCCAGGGCGTGCTGAGTGACTCCAGTCAGGTGTCCTTAGCAACCACATTGGCCTGGTTGCTAGGGAGGGGAGAGTCACATGGGGTAACCTCCTTGTGGTTGCTATAATGTGGTTCTCTCTCTCGGTGGGGCGTGTGGTGAGTCGTGCATGGATGCCGCGGAGAATAGCGTGAAGCCTCCACACGCGCTAAGTGTCCGTGGCAACACGCTCAAATCACGTGATAAGATGCGCGGATTGACGGTCTCAGACGCGGAGGCAACTGGGATTCGTCCTCCGCCGCCCGGATTGAGGCGAGTCACTACGCCACCACGAGGGCTTGGAGCACATTGGGAATTGGGCGACCCCAAATTGGGAGAAAAAGGGTCAAATAAATAAACAGGGCTACATAACTTGTTTCGCGCATGTGCTCACACGCACAGAGACACTGACTGAGGTATTTTACAACACTCATTGTTTCAAAGCAGCTTTACAGAAAATCATGCAGACTTCAAGAAATATCTAGAGGGGCAATGAGTCCCCCTTAGACCCCCCCCCATGTTTCATGGGGTCTTCAACTGTCTATAACAGGTCCATGACGGACATATTGTTCTTTCACAATGTACGTATGTTTGGCAGCTCATCTTCAGGCTCTTGAGTGATGATAGATGAAGTGCCATGGACCTTGTTTTTGTAGCTCACATATGCGTAGAGCACTGTTGGCGTCCCTTATCCACATCTGTTGTCTTTCCTGTCTGCAATATTTAGCTCTTATACTCATCCTGTATGAACATTGCTCTCATTTCCCCCCTTTAAAATGAAGCATGTTCATATATTTTAGTTATTTGTCAGGAACTACATGGAAGAGCTAGAAAGCTTATAGTGGTTGGCGCACACTTCTTGCTTTTTGGGTTTATTGTGCATGATTTAAGTGCATGTTGTTCTAAAGAATATAAAATATGTTTGGCTTCATAATCGTGAACCAGAAAGTAACAACTTGCACAGCCTCCAAAATGACTTGAGACAAATGACAAAGCATGAAATTATATTTTGCATCAAGAAAATTTAAGCCTACATTTCCATCCAAGGATTTGTGGCGGAAAAAGTTTTAGCGCATCAAAATAAATCCGATGTAAACGCACAGTATCACTAAAATGTCACAAATGTCGACATCCTATTTTTCCGTTTGACTCAAGCGCATAAACTCTGTCGATACATAAAATGTCGCGGAATAAATGGTTTTGAAACGCTTTTATGTCGATAGAATTGACATTAACGCAAAAATGTAGTGTCATATAACAGTGTTTTCCCCAATCGTTAGCATGTGTTACCATGACGACAGTATTGAAAGTTAATATATTGGACGTGATTATGGATTGATCTTTATGGCAGATGGATCCGATCTGCAAACAGGACCCTTCCAGGAGTGCAACACAAATATTTCGTATCATGCACCGGTCATCAACAAGTACAAGGAGAACAAATGAATGAACACTGTTTGAGATTAATCTAATCATGGTAAACATCCGTTTATTTATTAAAGTTGCTTTTACACGCTGTTCAAAATAATAGACGGCAGTCACAGAATTATCCCACAATACAAAAAACATAATTTCTGTGCACAAAGATGTTTTAAATAAAAAATAAATGCACAATACTTGGAGAAAATCATCAGTGCTTTTTTATTTCATTTTTCACTTACAGCCCAATTCTATTAAAAGATTGTTTAGTTTTACTTTTGAAAAAATGTCGGCAAAATCCCTGTATTAAATAAATGACCAAACGAAAATCTATGCTTTTTTCGTTTGGTCATTTCTTTTTTAATTCATTGTATTTTTAGACTATAAATGCATTTTTCTTTACTAAAACTTAAATTAGCCGTACCCTGTTCTGTACATGAATAAAGTCGTCTGAATGACACTCAGAATGTTCTAGACTTTTCTCAAGAATATGAACTATTTGTTCACTTTCAGAAAATCAGCTTTTGAACATTTTAAAAAAGTTTAAATATTTTATTATTTACCTCTGATCACATTTACTGCTTCAGAATTTTATTTGCATTATGAAGCTAAAATAAATTGATGATAAAGTTCAGTTGGTGGTTAAAAGTTGCGGGAGAAATATGCGGGACATGATGCAGTTGTCATGGCGATGCTTTAGATGATGGATTAGATGCCCATCAGAAGGGCATCTGCTGTCTTTGATTGCAATTTATCCTCTTCTGATTGCTTTTATTTGTTAATTAAACTGACAATAATCTGACTAATTCCACCGAATTGTCTCAATAATTTACCCAAACTTCAGAGGAAAACATTAGGGGGCGAATTGGCGATAAACGCACATTTTTGTCATCACGCACACCATTATTATCCATAAAAGGCCATTTGAATGGAAACGGGCAGAGGGTGGCAAATGTAGCATTTTAGTTTTTTCCGCATTTTCACTTTGTCGATTGAAACTAGACTATTGAATATCATTAAGATTTTGTGCCTTTTTATTTTCAGGACACTTGAGCAAATATTTACTGCCTAATTCTCATTACAGTAGCACAATCATGTTTTTTTTAATCAATTACAGTAAAAAAAATGCTGTTGCAATTTTTTTTTTTTTAAATAAAAAAATCTGCAAAAATGAAAAGTACCAATGGAGAACAACTTTGATCTTCTTTTCAAAAAAGCAGACAGATGTTTGAAGTTCATTGCACAGGAAATAATGTCCAAGTATGACACAATGTCAATGTGTTTGTTGGTTTTCTGATAAAACCTGCCCTTGTCCTGTCCATTAGTTCTGCTCAAACATGTGCCATCTGGCTCATTTATTCATCACATTTCCTCTTAAACGGTGCCCAGATGTCGCCCAAATTAAGTCCTGGTTGCTCGCTTGGCTTCCACGTGCAATATTGGACTTGGAGGACCGTTATGCATCTTCTGTGATTAAGATCTCTCTACAGAGGGAGCTCTGGTGCACCAGCTGCACTCCAAACACTAGCAATATCTCTGGAAGCTCTTTACTCATAAATCTCCGCTCAGTTTTGGCAGTTGGCGCTGGTTGGCGTGCGTTGAGTGCGGAGATCTTGGCATGGTCCGATGTGAGTGGAGAATGAGACATGATGAATGGTTAGTGCTGCCTGGATGTAGTAACCGTCCTTTTGTCGTTAGTTTTGGAGGGTTTCTCAAAGACGATCTGTCCAATGAAGGGAGACCGCAGGGGTGAAGCTGTTGGGATGTGCATGGCTCTTCCAAAACCTAGTGAGCTCCCTTGCTGTTTACAGTCTACGTAGGGATCTACACTAGATACACTAGTCAAGTTGAAGGAATATTCCGGGTTCACTCGCTGAACAGCTGGAGTCAATCTCTGGTTTGCATTGAGGTCTATTGGTGGTTATTCTGGGACATTATTTTATTAGCTTACTTGATCTCTCAGTGATCCGAACAGCAGGAGAGACGTCTCGCCGAACCCGGATGAGCAGTGTGATATGTCGATGTGCGATTGTAACGGAGCGATATCTGACCGCTGGATGCCACCATTGACCAATCAGAACGGAGTATTCCAGAGAGTCATGTAATAAGTGATTTTATCACACTGAAATAATGTTGACGCACACATTGTTTACTTCTGAAATGGTGTATTTTAACCTTTATCAACAGCCCCATTTACTTCCATTTTACTTTTTTTTTTTTTTTTTATTTTTAATTATACCACATAGTTAAAATTATTTCTAAACATTATACCATAAATTCTGTCATATTTATTTTGCTGGCATATTTGCCTTTTTTATATATATATATATATATATATACATTTCCCAGATAATATTTCAATAATTTCTTTCGGCTTAGAAAATACAATTATTTAATTTAGCAAAAAACATGTCTTTATGATGTCATTCAGAATAAATGGGTCTTTTATAATGTCTGTTTATCGTGTGTGTGTGTGTGTGTGTGTGTGTGTGTGTGTGTGTGTGTCTGTCTGTCTGTCTGTCTGTCTGTTCTTATCATCTGTGTCTGTCTGTCTATCATCTGTCTGTGTCTGTCTGTTTACCGTCTGTCTGTTCTGACTGTATCGTCTGTCTATCATCTGTGTCTGTCTGTCTGTTTACCGTCTGTCTGTTCTGACTGTATCGTCTGTCTATCATCTGTGTCTGTCTGACTGTTTATCATCTGCCTGTGTCTGTCTGTTTATCGTCTGTCTCTCTCTTTTATCTCTATGGTTATTAATTATTTTCATTAATCAAACTGTACAGTATATCTGTTTGTATAGTCACTCATTTTCACTGCAACCATTTAAATAAACGATTTAATTTTATTTACTGTGTTTTAATATTTATTTATGATTTGTAATAAAATAATGAGAATTATATTAATAAAATAATATTTTCTGCAAGAAAAGTGAATTATTATTTTTTTTATATATATTGATGTGCTAATGCGTGCATTAGAGGGCGGGGTTAGGCAGCGTGCTCATGGAACAGAGCTCACGTCTCTCTCTGAATATACATTTCCACAAGCCTCTTGGATGAACCAACATAGAGCTGCTTCCCAAAGGAAGGCCCACCCAGCCATCAGATGGCCCTTGTGGCTTCACTGAGAGTTGTAACAGCCCTTTTATGGGATGGTGGCTTGGAGATCCACTGGGCACGCATGGAAAGAGTGGCCTCACATGTCATCTGCACGTCATTGCGTAATGAGCGAAAAGTAAAAAAGAGTCCTGATGTGGCTTGAGAGCACCCGTCCTACCCTAACGCCATCCCTCGAGCACTCTTGCCCTGCTGAAAGCTGTCTAGGATGGACATATTATCTTGTGCAAGTATAAATGGGGGCTTTGAATGTGTTCAGGAGGGCTACAGTGGGACGCTGTGTTCCACTGCAGGTCTCCGGTGAGGGATCCAGTGTTTCCTGCTATCGAGGGAGCGCTGAGGTGCGTGGTGATACTGTAACCTCCTCTAATCGTTAGAAGTGGTCTTGTCCCTTGGCACCAGTACCCTGTTAGAACCGAAGGACACTTGAAATGCCACAAACAGGACGTGACGTTCTTGAAGGCTGCTTGTCATAGCTGGCCCACTGGAGATAAGGCCACTTCCTGTCACTGGATTTTATTTATACTCTCCAGTTAGCTGAGCGAGGGGGAGACGGAGGGGCTGACAACGTTGTAGTTGATGCTTAAAGGCCAAAGTGTGCTTCTGCAATGCAAAGATGTTTATAAAGCAGTCGTCGTGTGCATGCGTTGAATACGCCCGTGTGCGGTCGAGCACTGACTGTGCTGGAGATGGAACGGCACACAGGAAAACCTGTTCATCAATACTTTAGGTTAAAATTGACCTTTTTTATTGTTTTACATTTTTCACCATTTTAATCGCATTTGTGTTCACTAGTTCAGGGGTTGCCAAATTGGGGTCCTGGGCAAGGGGATCGGCGGAACATTTACGAGAGAAAAAACGTGCATGTGTTGTGAAGTCCATTAATTTGCTTTCTAAAGACTAGCTGGAAATTATGACATTAATTGTGATTGTCTATTGATAGACTTTTGATAATAATGTTAATAAAATAAATCTGCATATAGTTTTTTATTAAATGATTTTCTTCTCATGTATTAATTTAACCCTTATGTTGTGTTCTGGTGATTTTGACCCGGATGATTATTATTATTATTTATTTTTTTTTTTTTTTACTTCAATTTCAATAAAATTCCTTGACTTTGTTCACACATGGTATCTGAAAACACACCAAATATTTTACCATTTTCTTGACATTTTGTTTTTTGGTTTATTTAACTTTGTTACACTTGTGTTCCCGGTCAAATATTACCGGCCATTGGAAATGAATGGATTAGACTAAATACAGAAATATTAAGTGTACAAGAGCACCACAATCCTTTAGATGAACACGTATGTACACAGACACGCGCGCACACACACAAGCACGCACCCATAGCACACATGGCAAACACACACACACACACACACACACACAACAAACATTCACAACGCACTCTCTCTCTCTCTCTCACACACTCATAACTCACACATACACCTCACACACATAACATACACAGCACACTCATAACACACTCTCACAGACCTAACATACATACGCACACATGAGAGACACACACACACCAAACATTCATAACTCTCACACATAACATTCATAACACACTATCTCACACACACACACAAAGTCACTCACGCATAGCACACATGGCACACACATACACAACCAACACACACACACACACACACTACATGTTTGTTGGTCATTCCCAAAAGGGTTATTGACCGGTCGGATCACCAAACTAGATTGCGCAACCTTAAAGTCCAGGGGCCCCTGGGCTGTCAAGGGCCCCTGGTTGTGTATGTGTGTGCCATTGGCCCAGTTGGTAATCTGTCCCTGCCAAACCAATATGACTTTCTACCGTGGAACACAAAAGGCGATGTTGGGCACAATGTTGGCCATTCTGTTCCATACAATGAAAGTGAATGTTTCTGATGATTTTAGGCAGAATGTCACCAAAGTCAGATGTGTTTGGAACAACTTGAGGGTGAATACATGGTGACGGAAATTTCATTTTAGGGTGTACTATGCCTTTAAGCTGCAGTAGAAAACCAGAAAAATGTAGATCTTTGATTTCACGTCTTCTCATTTATTTGCTGCGTTCAGCACAGTATTGAGTTATGCCAACTGAGTGAGTGCCCGCACGGATGACTGGAGCCGCACCCTGGATGTGTCGAGGCCTGAAATGCATTCAGACTCCCTTTTATGATTTTGATGCCAAGCCAAAACTGGCAGTCAACTCTTAAAGGGACAGCTCACGTAAAATGGAAAGTCTGTCTTTATTGACTCACCTTCATGTTGTTCCAGACCCCTTTTAGGGTCACAGGGATTTTGTAGATGATGTTCGGCAACAGATGGGTTAGAGATGATGCAGTTCTCTGTATCTTTGGGTCTTTTTGGTCCCGTAGAGCAGTGTGACTTGCACCCAGAGATTACCCATCGGCTACAGAAAAGCAGGGCTGGTCTGGGAACAGAACTGGGGGGTGTTCACTGTCCTTTACTGCATATCGTGGCGCCGTTTTGTGGTCCGTTCTGCATAACGTGGCGGCTCATTTAAGCTTATCGTGGCCCATTCAGCATGCTTCGTGGCCAAACCACTGACCCGCTCTGTTCTCACGATGGCAAGTCCACCCCTGATCGCCCCCAAAGTGCGTTGGCCCACCGGGACTATGCCAGATTACCAGTCCAGCCCTGCATAAGACAAAGGTGTTGGCACCTCAAACGCTGCTCTGTTTAAATATGGGGGTGTATAACTTTATCGCAGTCAACTTGAAGTAACTTGACTTTCTAAAGTGAATAGCGTTGTGAAAATAAAACCCTCTCCCATATTGTCAGAAGTGGTTAAAGGTTGTTTCGGTTGATTTCACCTCCCACTGACTTCCCAAGCGTATCCGTGTCAACAAACTGATGCTGCTTGCCGGCGTTTCCAGCGTGCCTCGGTGCATTAAGACAGACTTTTGTCTTCCGGAACCTGCTGTTACTCTCTGAGAGCTCTTGTGGCCGGAGCGGGTCGAGACGGCGGCTGCCAGTGTTGCTTTTGGAGCTGCAGTGAAGTGTTGATATTGCCATGGTCACGGGCCAGACGAGCACCACAGAGCGGCCTTTGTCTTCAAGTTATCTGAGCCATGTGTCAGGCCAGAAGCGTACTCTTAATCCTTTGGGAAATGTCCCGTTCTACATGCTTAACGTGCTTTCTTGCTTCACTCTGGTAATTACCTGCAAATGCCTGTGGCATTAAATCAGATGTGTTTATTATTCAAATACATATTCTTCATTTAAAGGGACAGTTCACTCAAAAATGAAAATTCTCTCATCATTTACTCGCCCTCATGCCATCCCAGATGTGTGACTTTAATTCTTCTGTACAACACAAATGAAGATTTTAGAGCACATTTCAGCTCTGTAGATCGATACAATGCAAGTGAATGGTGACCAGAAAGGTTACATTAAAAAAGCACATAAAGGCAGCATGAAAGTAATCTAGTGGTTTAATCCATGTCTTCAATATTGATCTTCTTAGACACACTTCTCATATCACTTCTGAAGTCCTTTTTTTTACTATGGAAATAGATTTAACCACTGGAAATGCAATCCCATGATGCATTGCAAGTGATGTCACAATTCAAATTGCTTATATATTGATTTAAAGTTGTTGATTATGAGTGTAGAAGTTTATTGCAATATGCAAATATATAAGTAGTTTGAGAGTGTAGGAAGAGCGATATGACTGTCATTCACGGTGCATTATGGGAGTGGGCGGTTGCTGCAGAGCTCTTTTGGTGCACTTTGTTTGCCCTGATTCTCTGATTGGTGGAACCTTTTCTTTGGGATCATGGGTAGTGTAGTTCTTCACCAGGTGTTCTGCTATTAGTTGAAATAAGGTGGACTGGTGGCTTCAACAGAAGCATATACTGTTGATCAACCTCATTAATAATAAATTCACCTATGGATAAAATGCTTTGAATGCACGCCAATTCGTATTTGCGTAGAGCAACAAACGGTTGAAGTATGGTGAAGGTCAGAGATCCGGTTACCTATGTGAGAGACTAAGCCTCAGTTGTTCAGAGTCATTCAGAGCCTTTGTGTGCAATTGTTTCCGCTAATAAAGGAAATCTTGGCAGAGTCTCGACTCTACAGGGGACAAACTGGGGCCTGGTTTGTTTCTTTAGTGGAGTAGCAAATGGGTATTATGAGACTTTTCGAAATGCATCAGAGACCCAATCTATCAACATCTGTTTTTCTAATCTCTTTCTTAGACATAACAGTAGCACACTAACTATTTTAAGAGCACTTTGCCAACTGGAGAATGTAAACATTTACTCTGAGTGAATGGCGCGGGTGGGCGGCACTGCAGAAGCTTTGCATCGGGGCTCCCGTGATCTGAAGATGCTCTCATAATATTTGCTTTCTCGTGGCCTCTTGGAGGCGTCTGACTCGCAGACGTAGGAGTTGTCTGGTTTGACGTAGGGAACGGAATAATTCATTTGGACTGATTTTACCCAGGGCCGCTAGGACACGATGATTAACGAGTGAAACCAAGAGGGAGTTGGTTATCTTAGAATGCATTTCAGTCTGCAAGGAGAAATGACGGCAAAAACAATCCATGGAGCACGTTCTTAACGTTCTGCTGATTGCATGTTACATGTAAATCATTGCACTTACACATCAAATGTGTACATTTGGCTCCTATTAGACGTACCACAGAAACGCTGTCAGAAATGCATGTGAAAGCTCCTCAGGCGATCAGTTTAAAGATGTAAATCATTTGCCGTCTTTTGGGTAAATTGCACGTAATTAGTGATGTATGTATTTGTTCAAATGGTGAGCTGGAGAAAGTTCTGATTTATAGTGTTTGAACTAGAATGTGTAATCTGGCCACAAGCAAGTGATTATTGACATCAATGCCGCATCATGTACATGCCGATATAGGCGTGATAACTTGCAGAAATTGTGTTTTTCTCATGTTTCTCTTGCTTGTTACAAGTTCCAGAGAAATTCCATGATTCCATGGTTACCAAGGCAACCATCAATAAATGACAAACTATTGTCATTATGCAACGGCTTCTTATCGTAGTCTTGGCGCTTTTGTACATATCTCTTTGCAAATGATTAACTAGCACGAGCTTGCGTCACATAGTGCTGAATCAATGCATGACTCGTCACTTAGTAACAGAGACCAGTTTAGTCTGATACTTATTGATACTTCTATCTTTTGCATGTTGAATCGAAGATGTCCCATTCAGGGGATAAACTGGATTTGACTCTTCCAGCTGTGCGTGAGTTATTGCCAATGAAATATTGACGCAAAGGTACAACAAACATCAGAAGCTTTGTTCCAAACCTAGTGAGCATTTGAATGCATGATAGGCACGGTCCAAAAGCGAAAGGTAGGAACATTCTTGGCCAAATTGTTAGGCAGTTTCGCACGTATCATTTGCGAAGAAGTCTAGCCTGGAATGCAATGCGACAAACGCTAAAACTACGCTACGCATGGCGAGACGTGGTGCAGCGGCCATAGATGTGTGTCTAAATTAGTCATGTTTACTTAAGAAAAACAGTTATGTACACCAAAACAGACCTCTACAATAAAGAATATGAACTAGTTTATGTGCTCATCATAGAAAATATATTGTAAACTTTTTATAATAACGTTCATGAATTAAAGCTGCAAGCAGCGATGAACGGGACCTCGCACCCTTTTTAGCACTTAAATGTTGTTAAAGGTGTATCACAGTGTAAAGCATGTCATTTCCTGTTGCCAGTTGGTGGCGCTATGACTATAACTGAATATTGGCATGTGGATGTATTCAGGCCGGGACTATTATCAAACATGTGAAGTTTGGGGCAGATTGGACATTGTATGTATGAGTTATAACAACTTCCTGTTTCATGGCGAAACATCTAAATTTGTCAGACCGTCACGGCCGCGCCGTGCAGTGAAAACTCAAAAGCTTCGCAATGTAGCATCGCCAAGGCCTCTAGATTAGATTGACCAAATATGAAGTAGATCAGAGGAAATCTCTAGGAGGAGTTCATTAAAGTACGAGGCCTGGAAATGGCAAAAACGGAGCAAAAATGTAAGAGAACAATCAAAATGGCTGACTTCCTGTTGAGTTAGGGCAAGGGTCCAAGAGACTTATTTGTAGGTATTGGCATGTTACACACGTGTACCAATTTTTGTATGTGTAGGTGAAACTTGGTGCAAAGCGCACATTGTTGACATTTTGCAGGTGGCGCCATCAAGCCATTTTTCCACACCTAATTCTGAAACCCATATCAGATGTACATTTTTACCACTTCTGATGCGTGTGCAAAGTTTCATGAGTTTGAGTATGTTTATGTCCTCATAAATGTGTGGTTTTTTGTTATTTATTTATTTATTTTTTTATTTGGGGAAAAAAATAGTAAATGCCTAGAAAAACAATAGGGTTTTAAGAGATTATTAGTGAACTTAAAATGCATTCGGAAAGTCATGAATATCACAAAGTATCATTTACTAACTACTAATCTGTTAGTAATGATGTAATACTGGTTAATGGTTAATGAAAGTATAAAGTGTTATCAATATATGTTTGTTTATCAGTTGTTTATAAAGGTGATCAGTCAGGATTGATGCTGTTTGGTGCAGCCAAAACATTTGAGGGCCTAAACTTATTTACATCTGATATGGGTTTCAGAATTAGGTGTGCAAAATGACTATGGCGCCACCTACAGAATTTCAACATTGTGTGCCTCGTGCCATGTTTCACCTACACATACGAAAATTGGTACACTTGTGTAACATGCCAGGACCTACAAATAAGTCTCTTGGACCCTTGCCCTAAACTCAACAGGAAGTCAGCCATTTATATTTTTCTCTTACATTTTTGCTCCGTTTTTGCCATTTCCAGGCCTCGTACTTTAACGAAGTCCTCATAGAGATTTCATCAGATCTACTTCATATTTTGTCCGTCTAATCTAAAGGCCTTGGCGATGCTAAATGGCGAAACTTGAGTTTTTACTGCACGGCGTGGCTGTGACAGTCTGACAAAGTTTGATGTTTCGCCATGAAACAGGAAGTTGTTATAACTCATACATACAATGTCCAATCTAACCCAAACTTCACATGTTTGATAAATGTCCTAGCCTGAATACATCCACATGCCAATATTCAGTTATAGTCATAGCGCCACCTACTGGCAACAGCCAATTCCAGGTCTTGTACTTTAACAAACTCCTCCCAGAGATTTAATCAGATCAACATTACATTTAGTCAGTCTTAATTTAAAGGCTTTGGTAATGTTATATTTCCATTTGAGTTTCCGTTGAAGGGCGTGTCCGTCGCGGCCTGACATTTACATTTACATTTATGCATTTGGCAGACGCTTTTATCCAAAGTGACTTACAGTGCCCTTATTACAGGGACAATCCCCCCCGGAGCAACCTGGAGTTAAGTGTCTTACTCAAGGACACAATGGTGGTGGCTGTGGGGCTCAAACCAGCGTCCTTCTGATTACCAGTTATGTGCTTGGACCACTACACCACCACCACTCCTGACAAAGTTCGATGTGAAACTAATCATATTTTTGAGGCCTAAACATGTTCTCAAACTCATGAAGCTTTGCACACATCTGAAAAGTGGTGAAAATGTACATCTGATACTCGTTTTAGAATTAAGTGTTGCAAAATGGATCAATAGCGCCACCTACAAAATTTCAAGGAAGCAGCCCTCACGCCACGTTTTACCTAGACGTAAGAAACTTGGTAGGTATATGTAACATGTCAACACATACAAATAAGTCTCTTGGATCCTTGCCCTAAACTCAACAGGAAGTCAGCCATTTTTCTTTTTCTCAAACGTTTGCTCAAACGTTTGCTCAGTTTTTGCCATTTGCAGGCCTCGTACTTTAACAAACTCCTCCTCGAAATTTCCTCAGATCTTCGGTCAGTCTAATCTAAAGGCCTTGAGTTTTCACTGCATGGTGCAGCCGTGACGGTCTGTCAATATTTGATGTTTCGCATGAAAGAGGAAGTTTGCGTGCGTGCGTGCGTGCGTGCGTGCGTGCGTGCGTGCGTGCGTGCGTGCGTGCGTACGTACGTTACATACATACATACAATGTCCAATCTGCCCCAAACATCACATGTTTGGGGGGCCTTGGAGATGATTGGCCCCAGGGCCTTTGCAAGTCGTCATCCGTCCCTGTTTGCATGTCTCAGACGGCTCCTTCACGGGCAAGCAGGAGCTTCTCGGCTCCGTCGTACCCTGCGAAACCAATCGGCCAAATGGGAAAATGTATTGTCTATGCCAGTCATTTAAAAATACAAAATATCGTTCAGTTTATTGGCCTCGAGATGTATCGGCCGACCGGTGTTCCATAGTATGCAGTAATGGAGAGCGTTTTCAGTAAACAATGAGAAATCAATATGATTTCAAATGACAGTGGATTAGTGTGGACGTGGCCTTAGAAGGTAGCTACCTATTTAGTGAGTAAACGGCAAGGCAGCACACCGTAGGTGTCTGTCAAGTCTGTTTCCGTCTTTCCAATCATGAAATGCTCCTTTTTAGGTAGCGCAGGATCACGCTTCCCTAGCCAGACATTCACAATTCCATTGTGTGTCGTGAACTACAGCCTTAAATGAAAGAGGCACCTTATTCGATTTCTACTGTGACCGTCATGCTTGGATAGAGTTTCTCTCCCTGTTTGGCTCAATCTCTCCATTTGGGTCTCAAACCCCCATCACCGAGACCCCTCCCGTTGGCCCGTAACCTTACAAAGCCCCCAGCTCCCTTTCAGCTCGACATTTGATACTTGTGCTGAACAAATACGCTCTAATTTTAGCTGTCTGCTTGCGTTGAACTCCGTATTATTCCCTGATGGTGCTCCTTAACCTCGCTTTGCATTACGACCCTGCTTATGTCACTCAGGAAAGGGTGGAATGTCTTTTGTAGCATGCTAACGTACCGCTACGGTTTGAGTGTGTGTGTGTGTGTGTGTGAGGTAAAAGCAAGGCGAGATTCCTTTCTGGACAATAATCGAGCGTTACGTAAGCACAAGGCACTAGAAAGAACAGGAAGGGTATTTGGGAGATGAATGCTTTCCATTGGGCTGCATTGGCCTCAAATTTCCAGAGAGCAAACTTGGCGAAAGCCGTTGACGGATGGCTCAAGGATTCCATGAAGTGTTTTGGTTTGCAATTAGGGCAGGGTAGTATGACGGTATACAGAGGATCCTGCATTTATCTGGGCTCTTAATCGCACTTAAATATGCGTCTGAATGAAATTGCATTAGATCCGAATATTTGAGGGCAAGTTTCATCTCTGCTCAAATGCTGTTTTTCAATGTCTTTGAATCAGCTGCTGTCTTGGTTCAGGACATTCACTAGCAACAAGAGACACTAACGGTTGACAAATGTGTCACCTGGTGCCCGCCCACATGGTGCCCACCCAACTGGTGCCCCCATGTTAGAAAAAAACGCAGTAAAAGTGCCCTCTTGGATGCCCTTATGGTAGAGAAAACATGATACGCCCTATATGGTGCCCCTATGTGCAAACATTTTTTTTAATGCAGTGCCCTCATGTGTGCCCTCATGTGTGCCCTCATGTGTGCTGCATGTGCACACATGAGGGCAAAATGTGATGCAGTGCCATGTAGGTTGCCCTACATGCTAGAAAATGCTAAATGTTAAAAAGGTGCCTTAAATTCAATGATGTGTACGCCGTTTTCCCGACCCCGACTAAGCTCCTCAAATTATATGCCACATTGCCAGTGACAACCGCTTCAGTCGAGCGGTCATTATTCCTGAGCTGAGTCTCGATCAGCTTCAGTTTAGAGAGAGTCTCTCAGATCCATTGAGAGGGACATCCCAGTTGACCCAAACGAGGTCATTGATATTTCAGGTACACGGCCAAAAGAAGAATTCTACTCTGCGTGTGTGCGTGTGTGCGCGCATCAGTGACTGTTTGTGTGTGCCAGTGAGTGTGTGTGTGGTGCGCGAGTGCATCAGTGAATTTGTTTGTGTGTGTGTGTGTGTCCGCGCCAGTGACTGTGTGTGTGTGCGCGCCAGTGACTGTGTGTGTGTGTGTGTGTGTGTGTGTGTGTGTGTGGTGCGCGAGTGCATCAGTGACTTTGTTTGTGTGTGAGCGTGTGTGTGCATGAGTTCGTCTGTCTGTGTGTGTGTGTGTGTGCGCGCCCGTGTGCCAGTGAGCGTGGTGTGTGTGTGCGTGCGAGTGCGTGCATGCGTGTGCCAGTGAGCGTGGTGTGTGGTGCGCGAGTGCATCAGTGACTTTGTTTGTGTGTGAGTGTGTGTGTGCATGAGTGCGTCAGTGACTGTGTGCCAGTGAGGTGTGTGTGTGCGCGTGTGCCTGCGTGTGCCAGTGCGTGCGTGTGCCAGTGAGCGTGGTGTGTGTGTGTGTGTGCGTGTGTGATGAGTGAGAGCGAGGGTGTTTTTCAACTGAAATTAGGATATTATAGACATTGTCATTCTTAGCCGATGTCTTTGTTTATTTCATTATTTTGTTGTGGTAGCCTGTACGGCTCTTTGAAATAACTTGGCGGAGTGATACGGAACCATTATGCAGTCAAGACATGGAACAACTTCATAACAGTGCAATTAATAATTGCACACCTTAGAATGTCCATCAACCAATCAGAACCTTATGTTGTAATTTGTATCTTTTAAAAAAAATATTTATATACTGTTTTAATAATTTCGTTTTTGGCTCATGTGTCTCACACAGTATATCTCAATCAAGTGTTTGACAAGTTCACAGGAACATTTCCTGCTGATTATGAACCCTGGAAGTGTCTCTCGTTGTAGGTCTGTCCAGAAACCAGTGGTGTAGCTGGGCATATTGTCAGTTCTGTGGAGCTGGCGGACGCTCCCCACAGCTTAGAATACATCCAAAGAATGGTTACTGTGGTTTTCTGCACATAAAAGTCACAGAAATCTCTGCGGCTTTCACTTTAGAGTGCGTCGATGTTTTGTGGCACTTTCCAACTTGTCATCTTTGGGAGCAAATACACCAAGGCCAATTATTAAACTAACATTTACACAGACCACATGGGCTATTTTAAGTCGTCCAGCGTTTAGAGTCGCTCAGAAGTCCAGTTGTTGGGTGAAGGCTTGGAACCGCATGCAAGAAACACTTGCTTAATGTAGCGATAAACTATTGCGTCATATTCTGTGTATTTATAAAATCCAAATGGGTCCTTTTGAATGGAGAACAAGTCACTTAGTCGTCATGGTTTCATATCTGGTAATTCAGTGGTAAACCTAGAATGCACTTTGAATTAAAATGGAACGATTCGGTACCACAAAACACTTTAAATCCGAGCATTTGTACATTAGCAATCATTATTTATTTGCAAATGCAAGATGATTTAAGTGGTTTGACATTTCCAGTGGTGGAATACTCCTCTCGATTTACACACAGGACATTTGGCTGACTCTCAATTGCTCCTGCATTTCAGTTTAACAATGCTAATTGGTACAGACGTTGAGTGTTTGTCCAACTTTGACTCCACATAATGTAAAATCATACTGATGAAAACAAATAAACCATAGGAGAACGTGTAACGGCGAACAGATGGATTTGTTTCGAGAGATTCGCAGTGGTAATCAGGATCTGTTTATTGTATAATTGGTGCATGGACAGATTCACGCTCTGGTGTTTATTGCACAGATGCTGTTTTCATACGTACAGCCTTCTGGATGCGTTGTTGGGCGTCAAAGCTTTAATTATCAGATTGTGACCGCAGCAACGGAGCAGCGTGAGCAATGAAACGCACTCATCTGACCGTCCTCTCTTTGTTATGCAGCGCTGGAAAAAACAAATAATTCAAGTGAATTGGTTCTTTCAGACATTTAATGTAAACGAACTTGTTAAAATGAGCGATTCACCTATATTTAGCATCGAGGACTCTGGTTCATTTAAGACAGTCAGTTCATGTCATTGATAAATGTTTCACTTGAGCCTGTGCGGAGGCCTAAACGGACTTTGTTTTCTTTTCTGAAGTAAAATATTTATTTAATTGCAGCTTGTAAAGCAGTTCAATGGAAAGGAGGCGAGAACCGACTTGACAATATACATAATAGTTGAATGAAGAAATAAAGAAACACACAAACATGAACGCAAAGAGCAGCTGCATGTCTCTCTCTCCCGAACTGTCATCACCGGCCGCCTTTTTATCCCTCGCACACCCCCATCAGGCTGATTGGGGACTGGGAGTGTGTTGTTTCCGGCCCCGCCCTCCTCCGTTCTACACTCCTGGCATTGCCAGTCTGCCTGCGGGTCATCCCCGCCTTTCTCGGCCTGGGAGGAGGCAGGAGGGTAAACGCAACAACAAAACAATATAGGCAAGGGATAAAGGCCAACACTGAGCGACCGAGAGAGCGGGAGAGAGAGGAACAAAAACTCACTCACTGGTTCACTAATGCACAGTTTCGTGGTCCTCTCAGACGGACTGCAGCCGCTCCTCCCGGGCGGACCGAAGTTAGACCTATGACCGCCAGCGGACGGAACGCCCTTCCGTGTTCCTGGCGACTTGTGGGGACACTCCTCCACCCCTGGCAGCGGCCCTACTGCTCCAGGCAGTCGGGGAGTCGCTTCCCTCGTGGACGGCGGTCCTCTCGACCCCTTCGTGTTTCTTGGGGACGGCAGGACACTCCGCCTCACCTGGCAGCGGCTCCATCGCTCCAGGCAGTCTTGGAGTCCAGTCCCCACTCGCCTCGTGGACGGGACCATATATCCGGGCGGTCGGGCTTTTCCGTCCCTCGGCGGACAGCAGCGGCTCCCCTGGGTGGATGGCAGTGTCGAGGACACCGTGAAGGGCATCCTTCCTCCTTCCCGGGTTTCGGCACTAATGTAAAGCAGTTGAATGGAAAGGAGGTGGTGAGAACCGGCTTGACTATGTAAATAATAGTTTAATGCAGAAAAACACTCAAACATAAACCCAAAGAGCAGCTGCATGTCATTTTCTCTCTTTCTCCCGAACCATCGTCACCGGCCGCCTTTATTCCTCACGCGCCCCCACCCGTTGCCAATACTTTCATGATCTCTCTCTCTCTCTCTGTCTGTCTCGCTCTCTCTCTCAACTGTTGAGCAACAACTTTCTCTTTCATCATGCAGTTTCAAAGGAAAAGTTCAGCTGCTTTGACCTCTAAATATCAAATATTGAGCCAAGATGACAGAATCATGGAGCAGTCAAGCGGTTTAAAGCTCTCAAGCTGTTGAAGTTCACATGTCTTCTCCAAACTGTACTGATTTTCAGCTTTCTAATTATTTGGACCTCATCCTACACTTTGATCTGAAAACAAAAGATCTAAAAGGAAATTTACAGGAACACTCGACTCCTAATTCACCCTTTTCACTATCTTCCAGCCCATAAAACCAAAGATCATGACCGTAATGCGTTTGGGCCCCAAATCCAGATCCAAAAATGATCAGCAACCCTCTACCCAACCACTGGCTGGTTTTTACTCGCCATACTTTGACGACATGTAGGCATAATATAACTAATCCGAAAATGTGCGTCTATACATACACCGATCAGCCACAATATTAAAAGCACCCACCTAATATGGTGTAGGTCCCCCTCGTGCCTCAAACCGCAGCAACACGCATCTCCGAACGGCATTCTGACACACTATTCTTCTCACTACGATTGCGCAGAGCGGTTATCTGAGTTACCATAGACTTTCAGTTTGGACCAGTTTGATGAGAGGATGGTCAGACAAGGCATTTCCAATCGCAGAAAATCAAGGAGTTACAGAAATACACAAACCCGGCCATCTGGCACCAACACTCATGCCACAATCCTCAATCCTGGAGATCATTTTTTCCCCTTTCTGATGGTTGATGTGAACATTACCTGAAGCTCCTGACCCGTATCTGCATGATTTCATGCACTGCACTGCTGCCACACGATTGGCTGATTATATTTAGGAACGCTGTGGCTCAGGTGTCTCAGGTCGGCCACTAATCGCAGGGTTGGCGGTTCGATTCCCGGCCCACATGACAACACGTGCCGAAGTGTCCCTGGCAGGGCTGGACTGGTAATCTGGCATACTGGGAATTTTCCCGGTGGGCCTATGCACTTTGGGGCCGACTGGCCATCGGGAGAACCGAGCGGGCCGGTGAGCCGCCACATTACGTGGAACAGACCACAAAACGGCACCACGTTATGCAGAAAAGGACAGCGAACACCCCCCTGCTCAATAACGTTTGGGCCAGTTGCTATGTAAAATCCTGGGCCGATTTCTCTTCCCAGTCCAGCCTTGGTCCTTGGGAAAGACACTGAACCCCAAGTTGCTGCCAATGCCATGCTAGCACCTGGCATGCCAGCTCTGCCATCATTGGTGGGTGAATGGTAACTGTAAAGCGCTTTGGTAACCTACTTCGTAATGCATTGCACCCAAAACTGCCAGTGGCTGATAAGACATTTATTTGGTCGCACTAAACGTAGAGGGCTGATCAATCCAGTATAATCCCCTGTATCTAAAAATAGACTTTATGAGGAAATGAGCTGTGCTGTTAAACTCAAGCGTCAGTATTTCTATTGCTCTTACTTTGAATTAGTGACTCGAAAATATTGCGTACTTGCCAACTGTGTTTGTCTCCGTCTTACAGGGGCTTTAGATGTGACTGACGCATGTTTGAGTTTTCCATGAATGCTATCCTTGTGTCCACAGAATGTTTAGCGTTCAGATGAGGCGATCTGGTTTTAATTGTGACATGAATGAGAGCTCATCTATCATGTCACGCTGGCTCACTCTGCACGCTCTGATTTATAGCTTTTGTGGGTTTTGTGCTAAATAAAGGCAAACGTTTGGGTTGGTTTCCAAGAAGGCTGGGTGAATGTGTTATGGATGTAATCTGAAGATGGATGTGTTTGTTCATTTTGGATCGTGAATCTGAATCTTTCACATCATGTGACCTCTTTGCTTTATTTCTGCAGGTCTTCAGGGCATGAACACTTTTCTTTCTTTAAACGGACACGATTAACCTCGTCTTAACACTGACAGAACACGGGACACTTTCACAGACACACAAGTGTATTTGAAACCACAGCTGAGAATGTTTTTCTGATTTATAACCACAGACTCTTTTTAAAGGGCAAAGCATCTGTTCAGTTCAGTTTATTGTGCTTTAAAGACACGGAGGTACAACTGTGACATCAGAGCAGTGCGAAGGAAAAGTTGTTTAACAAATTACTATTTAAATTAAATTTATTAGTATTACATTTTTTATTTAAAATGTATTTAAGTGTAAATGTATATAATATATTATTAATATAAATGTATATATATTTTTTTTTTTAGTGTGTGTGTGTGTGTGTGTGTGTGTGTGTGTGTGTGTGTGTGTGTGTAATTTATTTTTATTATTAGGGCTGTCGATTTAATACGTTAATTCAGTGCGATATAATTTGATAAAAAAAAATTAACACAATCACCACCGGATCATAAGGAATTTTCCTGAGAAATTAAGCTTGTAGTACCGCCTGTTTACTCCAGAGGGCAGTAAGTGAAACATCAGCTGTATGAGCAACACACAGTTTACATAGGTGGAAATCGTGGGGGGGGGTCAGGACCTCCCATCTGTGGGTTGTCTCCCCCCTAAAATATCATTAAAATATGTGTATTGTAAATAATATAATGATCTATTCTTAAAATAATTAAGAAATAAAATAATACAAATGCAAACAGGGCAACAACAAAAACCCCTTGGTGTTCCCTTCAAAAATTGCTCTTGAGAATTGTTTATTGTCGCCCCCCAACATTTTGATGAAATTTTCGCCCCTGACAGTTTATACAGTGAAGAAAATTATATATATAATTTTTAAATATTTAAAGATAACTATGTATAATTATTTCATCATTATATATTGAATTATTGTTATATGAGGATTTCTCAGTTAAATCGTCATTAATTAATCAGGACTCCATGTAATTCGATTAAACTTTTTAATCGATTGACAACCCTAATTTTTATATATATATATATTTTTTGTAATTTGTGTGTGCGTGCGTGCATACTGTATTTGTTTTTTTTTTTTGTGTATAATTTTGGGGATTGGGAGGGGGAATAATGGGGTTAAAAGATTGTTTACATGTGTTAGAATCAATAAAATGTGTTAATCAGAAAAAATTAAATGAATCAAGTAGTTTAGCAAATCAGATCAAATTAAATAAATGCAAAATATTATAAAATAAATGAAATAAATCTAAAATTATATTATAAATAATAATAAAAAAAAACAACTCATATGATATTAAATACTGCACAATCAGCAAACGTAGTTTTTGCTCTCTCAAATTTTAAATATAAATTAAAGTGTTTTATTGGCATTATACCTCGGACAGATTGACGAGTTCAGTTGTAAAATGGATTGCTGCAGGTCAATGAAATGCTTATGATCCGTAATGGGAAAATAAACCATTTTTATTGCTTTATTCGTCTGCCACAGTAATGTCATGCAAGGGCGTTGATTTGGCTTGAACGTTGGGGAGGTTGCAGCGTGAAGCATTTGACATGTTTCCATTAAATCTTGACATATATTGAAATATTTTTATTTGGAGGACTTTCTCAACATGTATTGACCTGCAATGTACTGTATTATGATTCATTTTTAAAACTGTCTCAAATAATGCTAAAAATCAAATTAGCATCAGGTGCCAGTAATGCTTGTAAAAATGGCAACAATGTTGCCTACGGGATCTCTCATTCCCTCTGTCATGTGCTGTATTCTCATATACATGCTTTCAGAATTTATGTCCACGTCAGCTGCGGAAACTGTGGGAAGTTCTGGTTCGTTCACGCCAGTCGCACAGAATGATCAGGTGATGTGATGGCATGAGTGTTTCTGGAGGCATTCGTCGTTTCTCCGTTCTTGGCTTTCTTCTCCTCCAGCTCTGGAATGTCCTGTTTTGTTTCTGTTGCCGTGGAAACGGACCTGAGAGCTTTCGGTTTGGTAGCATGTGCTGAGATCACGGCACATGGCACTGTGTCACGCTGAAGTCAGACTTCTCCTGTTTGAGTGGCCCGTTACTGACGTTTGCATGTGTGGGGAAATAAAACCCCTGGATGTTCTTCATTAACGTCAGAGCAACACTGTAAACACTCAGAACACTGTGTGAGACGTTTAAGTGATATTAATAGTGAAATATGTCCATGCTACACTAAAATCATGGGTTGCAATAGGTTGTGTGATGCCTCTTAACCATGGAAAGATCAAACGTAACTGTGAAATGTAGTGGAACGGCTGCCTTATCTCCATTTAATCTTCATCGTAACTTCAAGAGATTTGCCAAAAGTTACATGATTTTCCTGTCAGCGCTTAAAGACCACACTCATACAGTTTGTCACAGGCTCAAACATGCATCTATATGCAAACAGCCCTTTGCCAGAGTTTCCCCAACGGGCCCCACGCATGTCTATTGAAGTGCTGCTGTGTTTCACTTTCAGCCTCTTTCGATGAATGGGCACGCTTCTGGTCATCGCATTAAGATATCGAGTCACCGAGTCCAGTGGCTGCACGTTACAGCGGTTTGGCATTATTTTCAGTGCCCTATTTTTCCAAGAGGGACTATGTGTCATCTGTTTCAAACATTCCAGGAATGTGAGTTTCAGGATGACCCAGGTGTTGCTGAAACTTGATTTGGAGACATTTTGTTCTTAAAATACCTCCGTTACATTCCTTCTAACTTTACATTATACAATCAAAGCAGTAACGTGGGAAGGTGCAGAAGTGTTATCTGTCAAAGCACGTGTTTCTACTGTAAGTATTATAAATACAAAGGAATGGTTGGTCAAGACAAACTTCGATGTTCGGGAAGTTTAAAATAGTTTTACAAATTTGAGGTTTGCAGGTTGAAGTTTGTAAGTTCTACAGGCCTTACAGTCATAAATACGTGTTGCTAGGGTGTTCTGGCTGGTCACTAGGCATTTCTAGGGGTTTATAGCTGGTTGATGGTTAAAGCCATGTTGTTCTGCCTGGTTGCTAGGGTTATTTGACATGTTGCTATGTGCTGTGTGGTTGCTTTGACTGGTGTCTTGGTGTTGGCAGGAAATTTCTAGGGTATTTTCGGTGGTTGCTAGGCAGTTGCTAGGGGTTTTTGATGGTGCTAGGGGTTGCTAGGGTGTTTGAGCTGGTTGCTTGGTGTTTTTTGCATGGCTTTAGCATTTTGATATGTGGTTGCTAAGGTGTTCTGGGTGGTTTTAGCATTTTGATATGTGGTTGCTAAGGTGTTCTGGGTGGTTTTAGCATTTTGATATGTGGTTGCTAAGGTGTTCTGGGTGGTTTTAGCATTTTGATATGTGGTTGCTAAGGTGTTCTGGGTGGTTTAGCATTTTGATATGTGGTTGCTAAGGTGTTCTGGGTGGTTTAGCATTTTGATATGTGGTTGCTAAGGTGTTCTGGGTGGTTGCTACAAGCAGTCAACAAGCAGGTCCCTATGATATTGTCTCTCGATATGGCTTCAATGCAAGTCTAGGGGATCGGTTCCATGTAGAACCAGATGTTGAGCACAAACGGTAGATGATGCATATTTTAATTAACGTTTCGCTGTTGTTAATTATATACAATGCACACAGCAGCTGTGTGTGAAATGGAAACTTCCCTTTGGCCTTGTTTGGAGTGGACACCACACACTCAGACACACCACACGTGTAAATAAACACACGGATGCATTTAGCGTGATTGGGGGAATATGGGGGAGGCTTTGACGTACGTGGTTCACTGAAAGCAGATAATGATGATCCATGGGTTTATCATTAAACATCTTTATGGGGAATTTCATCTCAATTAGATTTACGTTTGATTGCGGACAATGTAGCTAATTGGGGAGGCGCACATGGAAGCGATTGGCTCCCTTCCATGGCGGAACTAAAGCGACTGTGTCTTATTTTGTCTGGTGTAGCATAACTCATGTCTGTTCTAAACAACATGTGGTGAGTTTTCTTCGTCAGCTACTCAGAACTGCATCTCTGTAATTATTTAGATATACGGCTATAATTAAGTGTAATTTCTCTCATGCTTTTTTGGATTGCACAAGGCTGTTTCTCACAGCTCGCGTGAGCTGCGCGGTGCTTCATTGCAGAAGCGCAACTGCAATTCTCATAGTCTACTTTGTCCTCTAGTTGCATGTTAAACTCCTCAATGAAAACCTATTTGTCAACAAGCATTTACTCTGCTCGTTGTACTTATGGCACTTGTATATAACACTTGAGTTGCTTAAACCACAATTACTTTTCACGAGCAAAACGGCAGATTATCAGTTCATAAACACTTACTTTTCGCACTGTTCCTTGCATAATGCGGTCTTATATTACATAACCAACTACATTTACTAGCTTGTTCAACTGTGATCAGTTTGTGTGATTGCTCAACTGAGAGCGTTGCAAATGTGATGTAAACAAGGTGTGAATTACGGGGGAGGTTTGACCCGCTAATCAAGGCTTGAACCCCTCCAGAGGACGTCAAAACATGTTGGGATGGTCGTAGAACGTACTCCTGATATGTAGCTTTAATTGTAAACATGTAGATTCATTTAGCTCTGCTTGATTTAAACTTGTAATATGGGCCACCCCTAAAATGGGCCATACCATTGATGGGGGGGGGGATGCTCATTCATGGACGTGCATTATTGAATTTGCACATGGACCGAGTGCGGCGAATAAGTGTCTAAAATGCTGGTTAACAGTTCAGTTGAATGCCCAATTCCCACTACTTAGTAGGTCCTCATGGTGGCGCGGATACTCGCCTCAATCCGGGTGGCAAAGGACGAGTCTCAGATGTCTCCGCGTCTGAGACCATCAATCCACGCATCTGATCATGTGACTCATTGTGCATGACACCGTGGAGACTCGCAGCATGTGGAGACTCATGCTACTCTCCACGATCCACACACAACTCACCACACGCCCCATTGAGAGAACCACTAATCGCCACCACGAGGAGGTTACCCCATGTGACTCCACCCTCCCTGGCAACCGGGACAATTTGGTTGCTTAGGAGACCTGACTGGAGTCACTCAGCATGCCCTGGATTCGAACTCGCGACTCCAGGGGTGATAGTGAGTGTCAATACTCCCCCGCTCTGACCTCTGACTCCCCTAAAGGTCATTGTGCAATTCGCACCCTGTATGTAATGGAGCAGTACACGAGTCCTGAAGAGCATGCGAGTCGACACGCAAGCCGAAAGTGTCATCGAAACATCATGGTTGTGTCTTTCGTCTCACATTTGCTTTTTCTGACACTATCGGTTAGGTTTAGGTGGGGAGGGCGGACCCTAGTCCCCATAAGAGTATTAACCCTAAAAACCGCATCCGTTTGGGAGAACATTTAACACACTTTTAGCTGGGTGGTTTAGCATTTTGATATGTGGTTGCTAAGGTGTTCTGGGTGGTTTAGCATTTTGATATGTGGTTGCTAAGGTGTTCTGGGTGGTTTAGCATTTTGATATATGGTTGCTAAGGTGTTCTGGGTGGTTTAGCATTTTGATATATGGTTGCTAAGGTGTTCTGGGTGGTTTAGCATTTTGATATATGGTTGCTAAGGTGTTCTGGGTGGTTTAGCATTTTGATATATGGTTGCTAAGGTGTTCTGGGTGGTTTAGCATTTTGATATATGGTTGCTAAGGTGTTGTGGGTGGTTGCTACAAGCAGGTCCCTATGATATTGTGGTCTCTCGATATAGCTTCAATGCAAGTCTAGGGGATCGGTTCCATGTAGAACCTGCGCCACACAGTGACATTTGAACTTGGAACCGCGGTGATGCGTGTAATTAATGACAATAAAATTTAAAGTCATGTTATTTTTAGCACATCATGCTGAATCTTTTGCTATATGCTGTGCCCCCCCCAATTCCCAATGCGCTCGTCCTCGTCCGTGGCGCAGTGACTCGCCTCAATCGGGTGGCGGAGGACAAGTCAATGTAGTAACCCAGACATAGCTTTGCTCCGCAGTGTTGCTTATTCAATCTCTTTAAAACAGACTTCCGTGTAAATGTCCCACTGGTCGGCGAGTATCGTGTGTGTGTGTGTGTGTGTGTGTGTGTGTGTGTGTGTGTGTGTGTGTGTGTGTGTGTGTGTGTGTGTGTGTGTGTGTGTGTGTGTGTGTGTGTGTGTGTGTGTGTGTGTGTGTGTGTGTGTGTGAGTGAGAGATGTGGTCACGGCTCTAAAAGGAGAACTGCCACAGAACTATGGTATTGTCGTTGCTAAGCAACCGCTCATTATCGTTTACTGCCGGCATAAAAGCATCAGCGACGATGCTGTGGCGTGGAATAGGGCAGATATCTGCCAAATGCAATGAGACGTAATGACAAGCATTCAAACAAAAGGACATTTGTCCTATTCGTTTAATTTAAGGTGGTAACAAACAGTCAAATGGTTGCGAAGGAAAATGAAATTCTGAGTCAACTGGAAAACTTCACATGTCGTGAATCTCAAAGCACGCTGTGTGCTGAAAGGGCCAACTTGTTAACCTCCCTTAAAACTGGAACCAAAGAGCTCTGTTAAAACACAGTGAGCTGCCTATGTAAGACGAGAGACTTTATTTTCCCTCAAATCTACCCCCCCAATAAAAACACGATTACTTAAGTTTTACGATAGTAACACCATGTTTGATCTGTGGTACAAGTTAGGGCTGTGCAATATTGACTATATAGAAATATATTTGCATTATATATTGCAATTTTAAAGGTATATTCCAGGTTTTATACAAGTTTAAACTCAATCGACAGCATTTGTGTCAATGTTGATTAGCAAAAAATTTATTTCGTCTCGTCCCTCCTTTAATAAAAGCACAAATGTGTGTTCCAGTGAGTCACTTCCAATGCAAGTCAATGGGGTTTAATCTGTAAACATTAAAATACTGTTTCAACAGTATAGACACAAGACATAAACAATATGTATGTTAACATGATTTTACTGTTGTTAAATCACTCACTGACCACATCTTACAACTTTGTTGCCATGACGATGTAATGCCAAAAAGCCTGACTGTGTAAATTAAGATTTAAACCATTTTAGACCTCCGATAAAGTTTTTTTTTTTTTCCTCCCCAATTTGTAACCCCCAATTCCCAATGCGCTCTCTTCGTCCTCGTGGTGGCGTAGTGACCCACCTCAATCCGGGTGGCGGAGGACGAATCTCAGTTGCCTCCGCGTCTGAGACTGCCAATCCGGGCATCTCGTCACGTGACTTGTTGAGCACGTTACCGTGGAGTAACGTTACACGTTACACGTTACCGCACGTGTGGGGTCTTCACGCTATTCTCCGCGGCATCCGTGCTCAACTCTCCACACGCCCCACCGAGAGCGAGAACCACATTATAGCGACCACAAGGAGGTTAACCCATGTGACTCTACCCTCCCTAGCAACCGGGCCAATTTGGTTGCTAAGGAGACCTGATTGGAGTCACTCGCGACTCCAGGTGTTATAGTCAGCGTCAATACTCGCTGAGCTACCCAGACTCCCTTTTTTTTTTTTTTTTTTTTTTAATAATTTTTTTTTAAAGAGAACGAGGAACGAGTCGAAATACATTTTTGTGGTAATCAACATTGACACGAACACTGTCGATTTGAGTTTAAACATGTTGAACCTGTAACATTCCTTTTAATAGCAGTTATGGCAAATGTTTTTCCTTGATACATTTTACATTCCAAAAAAATCACATTTCAAGACGGGAAAAAAACGTCTTTTTGTAAACTATAGATGATGGTGTTCATTTATTTCTTTTGAGCCTTTTTTGTTTTGCTTTATTCTTCAGTCGTCAATCAGAACGGCGAATTTAACATCGCAGAATATAAGAAATAAATAAAATTGCAGCTTGCACGCGATTTAGAAACTGCACATACACATGTCGCAGTTTTATTGCAAAGTTTTAATAATTAATTGTGCAGCCCAAGTGCATGTATGGTTTAACAAAAAACATGCCATTATGAAAAGTAAGCATAGTCTTTTCAGAGTGGTGGTGTTGGAGTGGTGATGGTGTAGTGGTCTAAGCACATAACTGGTAATCTGGTAATCAGAAGGTTGCTGGTTTTATCCCCACAGCCACCACCATTGTGTCCTTGAGCAAGGCACTTAACTCCAGGTTGTTCCGGGGGGATTGTCCCTGTAATAAGTGCACTGTAATTCGCTTTGGATAAAAGCGTCTGCCAAATGCATAAATGTAAATGTCTTACTACATTAAACCTGGAGTGGAGTGGTGGTGGCGTAGTGGCTAAAGCACAGGGCTGTTAATCAGAAGGTTGCTGGTTTGATCCCCACAGCCACCACCATTGTGCCCTTGAGCAAGGCACTTAACTCCAGGTTGCTCCGGGGGGATTGTCCCTGTAATAATTGCACTGTAAGTCGCTTTGGATAAAAGCGTCTGCCAAATGCATAAATGTAAATGTAAACCATCAGTAACCGTTTTCGGTGGTTTCCATGGTTTTAATAGATATGCCACATTGGTAGGGCAGCTCGCTAGGTTTTTGGTGCACCGCCAAGGAATTATGGTGTCTAAAATATGTCAAAGGAAACATTAAGGGAAGCAGTGAGAAAGGTTGAATAATTTTGGATGTAGTTATCCTCTGTGGAAGGATTTGATCCTTGTTGCTTTAAGTTTTACGAGGCTGAGGTTTAGTTTATGACGTTAATAAAATAAATTACTACTAGTACTCCTAATGCTAAGACGTGTGCTGGTGTGTGTCTGTATAGTACATGTTGAGAAGGTTTTGTGTGGTGGGGTCTCCTTGGCGTGTTTGGGACTGCAGTTGTTAAGGGTGTGTGTGTGTGTGTGACATCATCAGACTCAGAGGTGCGCTCTCTCGTGGACAGGACCTTAAAGGTGTCTGCTGCGAGCTGAGCAAGTATCAATCGGACTCAGGAGGCGGGCATGTACTTTAGTACTTTAGTTTTGTGTTGTTGCCTAGCAGGAGTGAAGTGAACTACACAAGTGCTGAATGATTGATATTCCTCACGTATGGTTGAGTAATCCATCGCATCATGCACACCTGCTGCTGAGTCCTAAAGAATCACTCTTGTTCAGACACATCAAGACTCTCTGAGACCGTCTGATTCCAGAATAGTTTTCTGTGTCTAAGTGAAGGTGACGCAGAAGGATCTAACAGGACGTCAATCCGCACATCTGATCACGTGACTCGTTGTGCATGACACCGCTGAGACTCACAGCATGTGGAGACTCATGCTACTCTCCACAATCCACACACAACTCACCACACGCCCCATTGAGAGAACCACTAATCACCACCACGAGGAGGTTACCCCATGTGACTCTACCCTCCCTAGCAACCGGGCCAAATTGGTTGCCAAGGAGACCTGACTGGAGTCACTCAGCACGCCCTGGATTCAAACTCGTGACTCCAGCGGTGATGGTCATTGTCAATACTCTTGAGCTACACGGGGTCCCTAACAGGACGTTTTGAAGACTTGCAGTATTCTGTAGAGGATGACGCACACCCGTCTGCTCTCTTGGGATCACAGCACATTTTGATGGCAGCAGACAGAGCTGTTTAAAACAGCAGCACTCATGATTTTTGATTGAAGTTTGCTGTATAGGTTTAGTTCAGTGTTCCCTTTAGAGATCTTTTGATCTCCCTCTCAATTGTCCTCTGAGCTGTGAATCAAAGCACTTCTCGGTCAATGCATATACAAACGTTAAAGAATGTTTCCTGGTTCTAAACTCTTAAATAATTTGGCAAGTTACATTTTCAGTATTTCGTTTTAATTAGGTTGTTGTTGTTGTCTCTAAGGTAATAAAGGAGTGGTGGCATAGTGGGCTAAGCGCATAACTTGTAATCAGAAGGTTGCTGGTTTGATCCCCACAGTCACCACCATTGTGTCCTTGAGTAAGACACTTAACTCCAGGTTGCTCCGGGGGGATTGTCCCTGTAATAAGTGCACTGTATAATACATTGGTAATCAGAAGGTTGCTGGTTTGATCCCCACAGTCACCACCATTGTGTCCTTAAGACACTTAACTCCAGGTTGCTCCGGGGGGATTGTCCCTGTAATAAGGGCTCTGTAAGTCACTTTGGATAAAAGCATCTGCCAAATGCAGACATGTAAATATTTTTATTGTTGTTTTTGTTTTAGTTCAGTTTTGTTTTTTGTATTCTCTTGTTTGTTTTTTTTTTGTTTTTTTGGTTTTGTTTTTGCTGGTTACTTTTTTGTTTTTGTTGCTTTTTGTTTTGGTTTTACTTTTTTGTTTTGTTTGCAGTTTTGCTTTCATTGGTTGTGTTTTGTTTTTGCTTGTTACCTTTTTTGTTGCTTTTTAGTTTTTTTGTCTGGTTTGTTTTGATTTTGGTGTGGGGTATTTTTTTTACTTTTTTTTTAGTTTGGTTTGTTGCCTTGTTTTTGGTTTGTTACTTTTTTGTTTGCATTGGATTTGTTTTGTTTGGTTTTGTCCTTTTTTTTGCCTTTTTTATTGAAGCTTTTGTGTGGTTATACATGATACTTGTGAGGCCAATGTCATGGGTTTGATTCCTAGGAAAATGCATGCTGGTAAATGTATATCTTGCATGCACTGTAGGTTGAATCTGATAACACTGTCGGCCTAATTAATAAACATTAAAACAACCACAATCATACAACAAACGGTTCTCTGCTTGCTGTACATGCATAACTTATATAACAACTTCTCTGGCCTACTAGAAAGCTGCTCTCTTCTGCAGCACTCAAGAAGACGTACAGTGTTTTGTTTGCCTTTGTTTAAATCATTCAAGTTTAGACTCGTCTGTAGTTGTCTGGTGAGGTATTGGGTTGTTTATTAGTCCAGACAAGATCACAAATCCCCCTCCAACTCTAACAAGAGTGAGGATTATTTCTGAGATTGAGTCTAATAGCCCGTCAGGTCTAATCTGATAAAGTAAACAGCTCTGCAGGGTTGTGGAGGTCCAAACCACAATTTAAAGCTCCTCATAAATTACCCAGGCTGCAGCTGGGCTCTAGTGTTCTGCCTCGTCTACAGCAGGTAGTATTTCATCAACGTCTGCTCCTGCGAGCGTCTCGCTATGTTCCACATCAAAGGTTTGCGTTCGCCGATGGATCCATCTTAATTATTTCACTCACTGGGTTAAAGATCACTGGCCAGCCTGTCATTTGTCAATCCTAGATTTTGGCCGTCCGCTTCTGTGCGGGTTTGATTTTTAAAACCAGTTTTTTATTTTTAATCATTAACTGTCTGAGGCTTCTTTTAAGTCTGGAGATATATTGCATACTTCACTTCACCACACTCACTTTGATGTAAAAATGGGGAGTTTGATATGGCTGGGCTCTTCAAGCATTAGTGGCTGTTCCAAAAATGCACTTTCCTGTTCAAACATTGAAAATGATTCTGTCGTACAGCTTCATTTGTGACCACATGTTTTGATGCGTCCCGGAAAACAGTGAAGGACCGCCTAAACACCTGTCAATCAAACATTGAGCTATGACAATGATTTTAAACATTGATGGTTGTGTGTTATATTTTTTACATGTATAATTGGTGTAAACGTGTGTGTGTTGTGTTTTAGCTGACAGATGGAGGGAAAGCGGCTAAAGCGAAGATCAACGTTGGAGACGTTGTGTCGTCTATCGATGGCATCGCCACAGACACCATGACACACCTGGAGGCCCAGAACAAAATCAAAGCTTGTGTGGGAAACCTGAACCTTTCACTGCAGAGGTGTGACAACACACACAGATGCGCGCACACACAGTGTGTACACACATATATACAGTGTACACACACACACACACACACACACACACTGTACACACACACACACAGTGTGCACACACATATATACAGTGTATACACACACACACACACACACACACACACACACACACACACACACACACACACAGTGTGCACACACATATATACAGTGTACACACACAGTGTGCACACACATATATACAGTGTACACACACACACACACACATATACAGTGTACACACACACACACATATACAGTGTACACACACACACAGTGTGCACACATATATACAGTGTACACACACACACATATACAGTGTACACACACACACACAGTGTGCACACACATATATACAGTGTATACACACACACACACACACACACACAGTGTGCACACACATATATACAGTGTATACACACACACACACACACACACACACACACACAGTGTGCACACACACATATACAGTGTGCACACACACACATACAGTGTACACACACACACA